>NC_092818.1:64779212-64961712 GCF_023375885.2 Dermacentor andersoni
TTACGGCCTAAATTAAATAGAAAGATGTAGCTCTGTTTCCTGGATGAAGACCAGGAGCGGCCGGTCCATGCGTTTATGAAGTTGGGTCAGGTGGTCGACATGGGTGGTAGCCAAGGCCGGGAAGATGGTGGATGCGGACCTCGTGAAGGGCCGGACATGGCCCCAGAAGATGATCCAGCGTTGCCTCTGTGGCTGAGGCAGGGCAGAAGGGGCAGACTATTGGGGGAGGCTGTACCAGGCACGTACCCAGGATTTTTTTTCTGGGGGGGGGGGGGGGGGCAACCCAAGGTCACTTTTCTATGCAAATGAGGGGGGGGGTACCTTTACTAGTAGAAATGTGAATAACACCCACCATTCACCATAAACAAGTGTAAACCCACAAAAGAGAAATGAAATAAGGTGTGTTTTACAGCTACACCGATGCAATACCCCACTCCTTTACTTGGCAAACAAGGAACCAGGTCAACTGGACTCGCGCAGGAAGAACAGTGCCAAGAACAAGAACCGAAAGCGTAAAATAAAAATTACTTTAGTAGAATACAACTTTAAAAAAGCAGCAGTTGGCGACCAAGGCACACGGACCACGCGGAGTTGTTTTACTCCGCCAGCCAATCACAGAAGCAAACAAAATCGTCTTCATGCTGCCTTTTCAAAATGACGTCGTACTTGGTACCCCTAGAGCGTCTGCTGTTCTTAAAGAGTCTTTTCATCGGCGGAAGCAATGAGGTGTGTAACAGACACGGACAAAGTGTATGGAGTCTAAGCATCTCACTCTTCAAAAGTCTGCGGTGCAGTTCATTTCACTGTTGAAGCCGTTTTCCTCATGAAACTTCGCCGCCAACTGAAGTAAAACTTGACAATAAATATTTGCAGAGAAGCAAGTATGTTATTTTAGTTAAATAAAGAATTAGGCTTTCGCCATTCCCCTATAATAGGCGAGGGAAAAGGTATAAAATTACGTGTTAATAATTTTGTTTTTGTGGTTACCGCCTTAATTGGGTAACAGAAAAAGTTTGAAATACGAATTATTTGCAGCCTCGCGGAGGAAAAGTGGCTGGCGGACTTAAAGGGACACTAATGGTTACTATGAAGTCAAGTTAAAGTGATACAGGAATGCTCCAGAACGTCTAAGGCGTCAATATAATCGCGAACAGAGCTTTAGTAACCGAGAAATTGAGGTAAATGCATGACAAGATTTGAGACCGTCCAGCGACATTCCGGTACTAGCCCGATGACGAAGGCACTCCTCATCATAATTTATGTCTCTAGTACTCAACTACTCGTAGTAAAAAGATCATTTCATTAGATTATAAGACGAAAAAAATTGGTACTTGTCTACTTCAATTCGATTGAAAGAAAAAATTACATTTTGGCTTTACCCTTGAGCAATATGGGTGGTCGAAAGATTTCGTTTTCACTCGACTCTGCGCACTCGATTCTGCGCCATGCGCGCTTCGGAGTTTCAGTTGTTTCGTTATCGCGTTGTGCTGCGCTGGTTCTGCTGGCTCGCGAAACTGGTATTTGGAGCAAGCAGCGAGTGTGCCACGTCGATATGATGTCGTGGGATGCGCGAACAGTCCGTGGAACTTGGCCAAGGGCAGTTGCAGCGACGAATCCAACGTTCGCTACGTTACTTATCACTGTGTACCAACGAGTGAACCTCTCCGTTCGAAGTGGTTAAGTGCCGTGCCTCTGCCACAGCGCGTTGGCAAAGAGCCGAAAAATCGCATAGTGTGCTCGCTGCACTTTTGTCCAGAGGATTACGAGTTCAACGCCGACTTACTGAAGTCGTGTGGAGTGCCTTTCAAAGCAATGCTTTCCCGTAGCGCTGTTTCATTGGTCTTGCCTGCATTCTCCGAAGCGCAAGAACAACTGCAAGTCGAATACAGGGCGGTGAGTGCGGAATTTGGTTTTCACGAAGGAAAAGCTGCAAACGTGCGAATATTTGCAGCCATGACATGCAGTTGCCGTCGCAGTAGTACGCAACGACGCCGGCAGCGCGAGCCCTCAGCAGCAGGTCACGTTCATCAATGCTTAAATCGCTGAAGTCGATCCCGGCATCGCGAGCCAATGTGTCGTTGTCAGGGTCGTCCACTGGCACGAGCGTCGAAGTTGGCGTCATAAAATGAATAATCAGCTTATAGTCGCGCGCTTTCCCTTCCGCTAGCCACCATACCACCCCTTTCGGGCTGCTGTCGGCTCTGTCTTGGCTCTGTTTCTAGCCGCGCGTTTGCGTTTGTCGCAGAAAATCTGTAGCGCCGTCTGTGGCCGCCGTTTTACTCACCGACGGTGCAACGTCACTATGAGACCGTGACGTCACCACTCCTCGATCGGAGGGCAGGCGCTTTGAACAGCGGTAGAGGTACGCGGACGTTTCAAAACGCATTTTCTCTTAAAGTAAGCCTTCTTCGCATGAAACAAGCGTTTCGAGGTTTCTGGGATGCTATTTGAACAGTCCACGTTGACTTAATATTAACCTTTAGTGTCCCTTTAAGCTGTAGCCGACTATAGTTGTGTTTGTTGAATTCACTCTGGAAGAATTATAGAGAAAAATATACATTTGCGAAACAATCACAGTTCTTTTGGATCCCTCGTTGACTGCTCCAGCAAGTGCCACAACTGACTCCTATATTTATTTGGGAAGTTACATAACGATGCGTGGCCGCCAGTCCCATGCAACCGTGTAGGGCACAGGACGCTGGGATTCTAAACGCACTGCGCCCACCGCTGAAGGTTAAAAAGACACCTATATATATAAGCACAGCAGAGAAGAGGCTACGTCAGGCGGCTCGAATGATAACTGTATAAGCGTCATCCACTTCCGGCGGCGTTTGCTCTACTTCCTAGTTAAATAAAAAAAATGTTTATCCATAAATATTTTCATAGACAATGGGTAAATTTGTTAATTTTCACTTTTCCTTCCTGTTTGGCTGTTCTCTCTCTCTTAGTAGATCGCTTAATTTCTCAACTCCTCGCGACTCTCATTTCCATTTGGCAATTTTGCACGAAAAGAGGTGTACAATTAGGGAAAAACCAGACGAGTTAATGGGTGAAAGTCGTATTGCCCATGAGTTTAAGGTTTATTGCAGAGTTTGATGATGGACGCATCCTCACATTATTTTATTTTCCACCTTATCTAACCAATATAACGGGCATATGGTTTTGAGGATCTGTCAGCGTTTCGGCGAGCCGTCACTCGAAGAAATAATGAAGCAAAAGGAAATGTTAAACGCAATTGGCGTTTTATCCGGCCGCAGCTCGTTCCACGTGCGTACAGCCCAGCTGACCACGAAGCGAATCCCTTTCCTGGTCCCTAGATCAGTCTTAACAAAGAAGGTTGAACTAACGAAACAACAGCTATGCGTGTGACCATTGATTAGACGGTGACAACTGAATGCATCTCGAGTTAATCGCGCGGGCACGGAATCAGTGAGGAAACTGGCCTTCACATGCCAGTAGATCCCGATAACTACCCCATCCAAAAGGAGTGAAAAAGGCAGCAAAATGTTGTCGGCCAAATAGCTGTCAATTCTGAACATTGATTTGGCGGCGCTTTAGGAATGCGTTTGAGAAGCGGTGGCGTGTGTGCGTGTGGGTGCGGGAGGGGGGGGGGGGTATGCGTCCTAATTTCGGGGGGGGGGGGAAGGCCCCCCTGGGCCCCCCCTTGGGTACGTGCCTGGGCTGTAGACTGGACGTCCAAGGGGCCCGGATGGCAGAGGTCAAGGCAGCACCCACGCGGATCCTCCTGAATGCAACCTCCTCTCGGCGAGTTAAGCCGCCGGGAAGGGGTGGTCTACGCCGGGAGATAAGTGAACGTGTGGAGCGCCGTAGTGATTCTTTGTGCAGGAGCAAGCTGTCCTTTGGGGACAGACGAAGTAGAGGCGCCGGGTTTTGGATTTCTGTTAGATGACAAGCTGTATCTACGTTCAGTTGGGCACCTGCTGACCGACGGATCCACAGTACCTGGACAGTACAGGAGCACGAGCGGATAAGGCGGTGTACGTCTGAGGCTATATCAACGTAGCCGGTCACTGTTCGTACCTGTCGAACAGCCTGAGTTGAGTCTGTGTATATAAGCAATCTATTCGGTGACAGTCAATGTAGCTTAGGTGCCATGGCTGATAAACCATCCCGTATAGCTGCGAACTTCGCCAATACGGATGGAAACGGTGCCTCTGTAATACAGGAGCATGTTTGTTGCTCGTCAGATAGTACAAGGCATACATGCTAATGTCCAAAACGCAGCTATCGTTACCTGCGCCTACGTATACGTCTAGTGAGTCACCGGTGGCTGTGAGGGTGGGCTTCTGTGCCACCTGACGGCTGCACTGTCGCAGGTGAGTCAGCCGTCGGTTGTCGCCTTCATCCATGGCGGAATTTCTGACAATGGTGCGACAAGCTGGGGCAGTGTTGCATTGTAGTAGTCGGCTAAAGACGCTGCAGCAGGTACAGCTTAATTCTTTAGGCGGCTAGCCACTCGATGCTGGTGCACGATTTCATCGATCGCCTTTAGCTGCGTTTCCACCAGGAAGGCATGTGATCGTCCGCATGACCCCTCCCCCCTGTTCGCGGTTTCAAGCAGGTCCCAATCTCTCAGTGTAAGGCATTGAAACTGAGCTTGATAGACAAGCTGAGGTTGCAGAATCGACATCATCAAAACTCTGGCAATCCGAGAGCAAGCACGCCCGGCCTTTCGGGAAATGCGGCGGATAAGGTGCAGGGTATTGCGCTCTTTCGACGTGCGCAGCGAACGCATGCAGTCGCCGAGCCAGATGTGTCCAATTTGGCTCCGGGCAGGTGGATTGTTGATACGGTGATGAGTACTTGACCACTTACGCTCAACCAAATGAGTTTCTGCAGGAAGCTACGGTGACCCCGTCTGTTCATGATGGACACACATGCAGTCTTTGTAGCAGAAATCGTCGGTCATACGTGGGCACAGTAGTCTGATGTCTCGTCCAGGACAGTCTGGAGGTCATCCTGCTGGTGTTGCAGGTCTGAATGTAGTGTCCCTACTGTCACGTCGTCCGCGCACGGAAGGAAGACGGTATCTAGAATACCGGCGAGTTCCCACGCGCGGGGCGATACAGCTATGTTAAACAGTATCGGAGTCAGCACCGAGACATGCGGTACACCCTGCTTCGAAACAAAATGTCCGGTTCCTTCCTTGCCGACTAGGATATAGAAGGTACAGTGTAACAAAAAAGACATCACAAAGTCGCAGACGCATGGCAGAAGTTGGAGCCATTGCCTTATGCGAATGATCGCCGAGTGGCTAAAGTTATCGTACGCTTTATGAACATCCATGGTGAGGAAGGTTGGAACGCTACTTGTTCTTTCTCCCAGAAGCATCACGGATGTCATATGGTCTGGGCCAACTTCCGAGCACAATGCGGTCGAAAGCCAACCTGTGCCGAAATGGCAGCAAGCGTGCTTTTGCAACCACTAGGAGATGCGCGATGCCAAGATGCCTTGAAGAACCTTGCACAAAATACACGTTATGGCGATAGGCCAAAGATTATACAGATTGCCCGACCGCATTCCTAGCTCCCGTAATGGCACAACTTCAGCATGCTTCCATGATGCTTCCCAATTACGTTAAACAAGTCAAGCCGCCAATGCAGCGCAGGGCCATCAATGTTCCTGAAGACTTCATAAGAGATACCATCTTGGCCTAGCGCCTTGCGTAGTTCTGCCTGGTCAATGGCTGCTTGGAGCTCCGCCACTGTGTACGGCGCTTGCATACCTCCGATGTCTGGCTGACTGGTAGTCGCGCCAACTTCTGGGGAAGGCTATATGGACAGTCAAATTGTTGCGGATCCCGATCGTACGCTGGGAAAAAGGCCCTGGCTACTTTCAGGTGTGAACAGGCACGGCGTACATCCAGAAGACAGGCGTCCACTGGCTGCTGGGTCCGGCGTGAGGCCACCTAATTCCATGCTGTGGAATGTTCTCCAGGTCGAGGTGGACGAAGAATATACGCCTAGCGACGCGCATCAGTCCATCCACCGTTCCCGCTCGAGGCACTTCTCGCAGTGACAGGCTAACACGGTGAGTCTATTTAGGTTCGCACGAAGCTCAGCGGCGACGGGTTCTCGGTTTAAGGCTAGTTCTGCACGACGGCTTGCTGCCCACAGACACAATAGATGTGAATTCGATGGTGGTCTGTTCTCCTCCTCAGTTGGACTGCGTGGCGCCCTGCACGGCTGTGGTTAACACCTGCCACAGGTCAGATGGTGTAGCCAAGATCGAGGCTTTCAATTCCTTGAGGAATAAGTCCCGGTCGGTAATGCAGCATCGACGGCGAAGGCGGCGTCATCTGACCGTGGTCACACCGATTATCAGGGGGTGGTGATGATTACTCTAACAGTCCTGCTCTCAGTTCCAAGGAAGCAGCATGAGTACCTGGCCACCCCGAGAGGTCCGGCGATTACAGTGGGGCGCTGGGATGATTTCAGCGGGGAGTAGGAGTGTCCGGCCCGGGTATTCAAAAGGACAAACTGCGCGTTTGTAAACGCGTCTAATGCAATACTGCCTACCGCACGTGAGGAGGGTAGCCCCACGACTGAAGAGACGCATTGAGGTCTCCCCCGATCAGTTGCCCCCGAACAGCAATACGAACCGGTTGCTCGTTGGAATGACACTGTCACTTCCATCCGGTGTCATTGAACGCTGGCGACGCTTGCGGCTGCGGTGGTCTTTCATAGCCTTCTGTTTGACTGGACAGCCATTGGATGCTATATCATGACTGTCCGTTTGGCAGAGTGCACATTTGTGTGTGGATGTCTTAGGCGATTCCATAGACGCCCGCGGGATGTGGAGACGAGCAGTGCCGGATTAAAGTAGGAGCTGTGGAGGCTGCAGCCCCGGTCCCCCAACTTTCACGGGCCCGGCTCGACCATCTGAAAAAAAGTTGCTGAGCATGCTTGCTGCCCACGTTGTACACGGTCGTCCACTTCCAATTTGAACACGGCTCCGGACGGCCGGCGAGGCCGGCGCTCCGCGGAGTGCCGCTCGTGGGCGCCGGGGTAACTAACGCGCCGGCGCACTGGGCTCCGCGGAGCGCCGGCCTCGCCGGCCACCCGGAGCCGTGTTCAAATTGGAAGTGGACGACCGTGTACATGCGTACATCGTAATGTACAATCGTACGTACGTTTTGTTCAACGTTATGTGTTTATAACTTGAAGATTGAATGTCTAATAAAATGTTTCTTGTTTTGAAGAATATGCTCTTCTGTTTTTTGGTCCGTGCTGCATGCCGATGTGACACTTCGACTAATTGTGAATTTGTGATGGACTGACGCTTTCAACATACCGCTCTAATAATAGCTGTTAAATAATACTCAAAGTCACGCAAAGAAATTTGCTTCCCAAATCCATAAAGATGATGTATATTTTATCACTAATCAGCGAACGTGAAATGTGGGCTTCGAAAAATTAAGCGTCTTAAACCAGTCGTCGTCATCATCGTCGTCGTCATTGGGGCCCCAAGGATGCAGTTAGCCTCGGGCCCCGAAATTTCTTAATCCGGCACTGGACACAAGGCTCGCACGTGACTTGGACGGCAGCACCGATAGCAGTGTACCACCCTCGGCCAATACACATGGAACTGCAGGATGCACCCATAGTACGTAATACGGATAGGTGGAGTCCAAGGTCATTGGAGAGTGACCACACATGTGCGTCCGTAGCCCAAGTAACGAGCTATCACGACCTTGCATGTGCCACATTTCAAAGCGTCAATAAGGCTTTTCTGTGACTCCCACGCGTCAACACCAGGAGCCACATACCGACGCAAGTCCGAACCAGAAGTCAGGTATGCTTGCAGTTGTACGGTAGAATCAGCTGTGAGTGACAGAGCTTGCAGGTGGGTGAGGCGATATAGATCCGCTAGCGGACGCATGTACACTGGTATGCTGCTGCTGGGATGGTGAATCAAGAAGCATTGAAACGCAGAGGTGCTGAGGCAAACGTCGAAGGCTAACTGAAGGAGGCGATTTGACAGTTTTGATGCGTCGAACCATTCGCGTCGTTTCACCACTACTTTGTACTTCGATTCGGAGCCGGGCGGTACAGAACGCGCCGAGGAGAGGCATTCTCACTTGCTTGCTTGCTGGTGTTTCCGAAGCAGACTATGCAGCTTCATCCATTTGTGCATCAGCCGTGCGCTTCGCACAACCATTCGTTCCGGAAGCAGGGGGTGGTGCTGTCGTCATTGGGCCCGCTGCAGGCACCGGTGGCGTGTTACAGGTGAAGAACGCGGGCGCGTTGCCGCCGCCAGACACAACCGGTGAGCCATCGGGGTGGTCTTGGCGAGCGTCCGGCGGACAACTCTGAACTGAGCGGCGCCAACGGTGGTCAATCCCGGTAGTCGATGATCTCCAGGAGACGAAAGCCGAGGGGCGACTCCGCGGCCTCGTCCAAGGCTTTTGGCAGACCGCTCTTTCGCCTGCGGGACCATGCAGCTAGTCCTAGTAACATTCAGCCAGGGATCGTGTCGTGCTCATAACGTATGCGAGGCGGCAACGGCCGGTGCGGCGATGGCTTGGCAGCCAGTGCTGTCAGTCGAGATTCACGGAGCGATCGAAACACGTCCCCTCTAACTGGCAGCTGGCGAGCAAGTCCCTACCATAGATGTTGCTACTGTCTTCTTCGTTGTCGCTACAACGTGACAATATTTCGTAACAGTTGCTATACTATGTTTGTCTTCATCGCATAGTATAGATTTCGTTTTGACTGCTTAGCTTCAATTTCGCATTGCAGCCTGTAAACAAAAATGAATGCTTACTAAAGTTAATAATGAATGACTTTATTAGCTACCAGGACATTACAGTTTGTCCTGCAAGTAATATATGCGTCACTTTAAGCAGCCTTGTTAGAGAAGTGGAATTGCACTACATGGCCCAATTGACAAAAGACACCGTGTACAGAAAAATTAGCGCCGGGCATACCAACGCGATATGGACGGCAGCCCAAATTTCTGCCGCGCCACTTCGGGTTCACATTTGTGGCTTGTCTTTGGGCCCATCAAGTAATCGCTGTTAGAATGGAAGTGTCGTTTCTTGTTGGTAATGAATACGTCGTGGTAACAAACCAGCACTAGAATGTTTCGTGTTCTATTTGCGAAAACAGAGTGACGGCTTTATCAAGCTCTTATTTTTCTAATGTATATCGCAACACAAAGTTCATATATATTTCTGCTTATGGAGCTCGTTATATCTTATTAGATGTTATTAATGCATGTCCTTCAAATACAAAGCTGTCACAGGCCTGCCTATACATTGTTTCGCTGTTTGTCTAAGAGCACTTTATTGTTAGTTTGCTTAGAAACTGCGGGATTTCTGAAACTGTATTGCATATGTTATTTCTATCTGCCAAGCTCGCGAGATGGCTCAGTGTTGTGTAGCAATGGATGAAAATTTCGGAAGTAGCTATCCTTGGATACTCGCGTAAATTGGGCATCCAACCTGACGCTCTTCAGGTAATTTTTTTCAATTACATTTAGCATCGTCGATGCCCTTGCAAACTTCATAACTATATCAATGTTCCATGAAAACTAATAAACGGTAAGCGCGCACCATAGAAACTGTTACCTTCAGTGCATTTGTCTGTTAAATGTTTGCATATTTGGTCGTCTGTATCGTACAGCGATCAAACAATGACACATGCGCGAGCTCTTCAAGAAACCGGCCGCCTTTATTTCTTTTTTTTTTTTTTGTGGCAAATGAGCATGCCAATTGTCTGCGCAACTGTTGGATATGCACCTCCATAACGTGCACAATTAGCAAGCGTTTTTTTTTTTTGTTTTTGTTCATGTCGTGTACTTTGCGCACAAGTAAGCAAGATTGCATGGTAACGTGTTTTCTCGATTAGTGTATACTGAAAACCCTGCCAGTACAATATGCTTCCCCCGGTAGACGCTCGAAGGTAGCTTCCAGCGTTCAGTTATTGTTGCTCCTAGTTTTCTCTATTCATTTGCAAAGTCGATGGCTGTTACACTACGAACGCTCCTGCAAAATCTCCTCCACGCTCGCAACAAGTGTGATCGAGAATGTGTTTGCTTTGCGTGGCGTAGGGAGGAGGGAAGGAGGCCATGCATGATATCCGTTTGATCGAAAACGATAGCGCGATCTCAGCCTTACCATCACTCAGTCATTACTTCTCTTTTGGCGCAAATAGGGAACCGGTGGTTGTTAATAACGGTAAACAAGACGGACTAACTGGCTCTTAGCAGGCCATTCGCGGTTGCAAAGCTGTCCCGTGATGTTACCCAAAGGTCTGATGTGGTCCTTGTTCCTTTCTTTCACCTATTTTTCTTTGAGTGTACACAGCGTTAGGTGTGAGGTAGCGGACAGTCAAATGTCGATGATTGTTAATTCGGAACAAACTCTCTCTTTTGATAGTACACAGCAGTCACGCCTTTGATGGCGAATTTGACAAAAGCGATGTCGCAAATTGTTTATTGTACGCTTCGTATAATCAGCATTTTTCATTCGCTTCTAGTGGAAATGTACACGTATGCAAAATCTTTTAATTGCCCATATATGGCTCAAATATATGCTATTTCCAAAATTCCATGGCCACAGCTTGCTAAGCTGAAGGCTCTGTTGTTTCAATAATTCATTTCCAATCTGGCGCGCTTCTAAAGAATGCCTCGGCTGTCTTGCGAATTGCCTGCGCAACCATTCTAAAATACGTAAAATAAGTTTGTACCTACTGAATTAGTTACAATATACGTTCTAATAGTGACAACATGTCCTTTATTTTTGTACACAAAACATTCAGAACCACTTCCTTTCATTGCTGTCATTGAACTGAGTGCGTCCTTACTGTCAATTTACTTTCTACAAGTGTCTAAATCATTCCTTCTCCGGACGCACACTAAATTGCTCATCTAACGAAAAAGCTGTGAACAAGAATCAAACGACAATATAATAATGAAACACGCTGACGCTGACAATGTACCGAAAGTGATAAACGTGTATATATATATATATATATATATATATATATATATATGTTTGAAATAGATTTTTTTTTTGCTTCGCCACGTAAAGCGACAGATAGAGAGAGAGCAAGAGCAGGAAAGGCAGGGAGCTATATTTCTTCAGTCACTGCAGACTCGATATAACAACAGTGTTACGTGCAGACTTATTTAGTTGATAGCATTATTTGTGAGGTGTTGCCGGCCAAATAAAGAGGATGCATAGAAAAAGCTTGAATCAAACGCCAGTTCTTCTGCTGCAATCGCACACATAATAGGGACAACACTGTGCATTCTATTCGACATTGGACATCCTTGTAACTCATTCGCCGAGCTGCAGTGGCCCAGTTTAGTTCTCTAGGGTACTTAGTAGAACGACAAGGAAGGCACTTAGCGAAATTGTTTCTGAATGAGTTCTTCACTGGTGGAATTGCATACTTATCTGCACACGTTGCCGTTCCTCACTTTTGCAACTTTCTGTCCCGGGCTTGAAGCGTTCCTCTTTTACTTTTATTTCTGTCATCTGTGAAAGGCAATTACTAGAAGAGCCGTCACTTTGTTTCCTGTCCATTGGGACACAGCCACGCAACTTGACAGTATTTGCCATCGAAAATAAAAGGCTGCGACAAAAGCCGGATATGCGCGTGCATGTCCTCAAAGCTTGTAACGAGACCTTTGTGCAACGTTGCCTAGACGTTGTGAAACTGAAGCTGCTCGGTAAAGAATGGATCTACATCACAAAGCGTGACGATAATCATTGCACTAAGGCTAGCTTAAATAAGGCATCTGGGTTCGGCTGCACGGGAACACTGTTGCCAAGTGTCTGTGGCAATGGCACCAGCTGTACGAAATAGCGATTACACATAGCTTATAGTTTGGTGCTTAATGACAGCACGCTCGTGTTACATAAAATAAACATAAAAATAGAAAGACGCCAGACTGCAGTGACGTTTTATTACCCTAAACCATATAGAATTCTATAATCCCGATTTTTTAAGGCCTCTACAACTAAAGTACTGTGGGAAGCTGGTATGTGCCGCTCACTGAACAACATTCCTGAGAACAATTTACACAACTGCAATGTCACCCGAGAAGCTCGGAACTTTTGGACAAGTGCACACAGTAGCTGCACACAGCTTTCATTCAACTTGGGTAAAGCAGCAGATCCACGCTGTCCGCAGCGCCAGCCATTAGAATAGATTTCACTCATGAAACGTGTAAATATGCAATTCTCCAAAAAAAAAAAGCCTTGGCTCAGTTTACTTTTGACCATTAGGCATATTTTTTTTAAATATATTTTGCTGATTTGCTTTCGGGCTCTGCTAATCTGTCAGACGCAATGGTGAAACAGTTTGTATACACTTATGTTGGAAGCTGCGCGAAACAATGAACGCGATATCATTGTGCAAGAAATGAGCCCTGCGGAATGCCACGGGCACTTTCAAGCGTCGAATGCAGGTAATCAGTTTATTTCAGTTTATTTTCATCTCAAGGATGAGGGCTGACTCGGCATAAAAGTGACATGAGCCACTTGAGGGGAACCCGAGCCTCCCTCATACATGGAATGCATTGAGGACAGACGAACAAAATCCGTTCATAGCAAGAAGGGGTTAATATTTTACAAGTCGTAAACACATAGATTCATCATGAATTGAAAATATAGATACACAGATTCCTTTACGGTTAAATTATACAGTACAATACATGAAGACAAATTCCAATACATACTGAAAGTTTAGTGATAATTAATATTGCGTTGTTTTCATGATAAAAGGGCTTCCCTAATAACACGTATGCCACATTCAAGTATTATCCTTTTTTAAATAATTTGTTTAATAAAACAGGATGTGTGTTCTACTTCGCAACGCAGCCGTCACGTGATGATGATATCTTCTTAAAACTGTGAGGCCATTGCTTCTCATTCAAGTATATACCTTTCAGAGGTCTTCAGAGTTATCGCCTTGCACATGAACCAAGGTGTGTAAAATGAATACAGTAGGCCCATCTTGCAGCTCATAACTGATCTTTGTTACGGGCTTACTATAACTACCTTTTAATATAAATAAACGGTACCTCAACTCCCGGGTGAAAGCCTCATTCCTCATTTATCTTGCGGCACAAGCCGAACGAGACCAAACGGATACCTGCCAGCTTCCTATGTGCGCAAATGTGTGTACCCGCTTGTGTGCTGGCGCATGCATTTCTGTAAGTGGACGGTGTAACATTGGGCACTGTTCTCACTAAGAATAACGAAGCGGGAATGCTGTGAAAGCAAAAGGCTTAAAACGTTCAAGACGCCAAAATATCAAACATTGCCGAATTAAGACAGTCGTGTTGCAAGGTGTAATACCTTCAGTGCTACCGAAAGCTTTGCGAAAAGTGTTCTCAAGAGCTTCGGGCATGGCGCTCTTCACCAAGAAGCGACTTTGTGAAATAGCATCGAGAAAAGCCAGATCCACAATGTCTCCATACGACAGCTTGGACCCTGTTTATCAACTTGCGGTTGCCTAATACCCACTTCAACGCCTAAAGTACGGAATAGCACATTTCAACAAAGCTTTGGGGTCCCTACGAATATTTGCTTTACGAGACATCACAGGACGCTGCCAGCCCTGATGGTGCTTGCTGTCAACACATTCTCGGAGAAATATGCCTCGTCTACCTTGGTAGGTCCTGAAAATAGCAGTGTTCATGCATTTCGTTTTGGCGGGAACTATTGCGGCAACCAATTTTTGCCGATCCGCGCAGCTGCTTTTTCAGTCTGCACAATCAACCACGGAGCTTATTAATGGTAGAAACAACATTACACCTTACACACAGGCCGACATTTCGTGGAGGCTGGCTGGGCCTAGATGGATCGATGCACATGTGCGAGGTCGAGCTTGTGTAACAGTCGGTCGAACCAGAAATTGTCATGGTGCGTGTTGACATCTTCTGGGGATGTGTGCCAGATGTGCTCTTCTCTCATGAATTTGATCACGTGCATAATTTAAGAAGCGTACAGTACACACTCTACTGTCGCGTTTTGAAACCAATTAGCTCGAATAGCTGAACGAACAGTCAAACGCAGGCGCTTATATATATAGCTGGAATATTTGCTTTGATGTAGTTAGCTAAAGATCTTGCATAGAATAATTACAAAAGACAGCTAATTATCAGGCAAATTTTAGATAAGTTTTGAACACTATTTAAATATTTGCTAATAAAAGAACTGCCCGAATAGCCTAGTTGAAAACAGGTTTTCTGCGAACGAACGGCTGCTGTATGACTCGCTTTCCGAAAGCACTAAACCAACGGTTTCCGAAAAAAATCGTAAGTTCTGGAAAAAGAAGAATGCTAGGGAAATTCTGAGAATTCTCTACTAATGCGTAAGCATTCTTTGGCTCCATTGTTACTTTGGTTTCGCTCACTTTCTTTTCCTAGCTTATGCATGTCTACCCATCGCTTTCCCGGTGCCAAAGAAATGAAATCCGTGTACTCAACGGTTTGGAGATGAGTTGCCAGGAAGCTGCATGGCCCCTTGAAAGCGATCGTATGAACTGAACCGGAACGCTGTCACAACCGTTTCACCGCAGCTGTCGTTTCCCTATTATTGCGATAGTGCTTATAAGGACACTCCAGACGTATTTCTGCCGTCGCCGTCATCGTCGTCGTCGCCGTCAGGTTCCCTCTAAAATCCAAGGGTGATAAAATCATCGCCGCGTACTGAATGCTGTATGTGCTAGTGAAAGCGTGCTAGGGTGTGCCGGCAATCACGGCTCAATCTCGCACACGCAAGGGAGGAAAGCGGGGAGGAAGCGCGCCGTATTCCGTCTCGTGAAAAGCTCCGTGGGGAGGGTAAGGAGAGGAGAGCTTTATGCTCCGGGTGGTCGCGCGTGCCCGCCCGTGCCGCTGTATCTTGAAAGCCACCTGCGACGGGTACAGAGTCCGCCACGCACTGTGTTTTCGCAGCTTAGTTCGCGCTGACGCGAGCGGCAGCCCGAATGTCAATTCACTCTCTGCGGCTGCCGCGCTTCCTCACCCCAGCGTTTTGACAACCAGCCGTTTTGACAGCCAAGATGCGTTGTAAGATGGTAAGATGTGCTTGTGTGCGCGTGACACCATGGCTGTTAATTTAGTTAGGATGCCTATGTCTAAAAGTTTATACGGCCGATAAAACGACTATCTTTCGCATAATTAGCAGTCAAATGAAAGACAGCCTTCGCCTTTCGGGTGAAACTGCGACTTTAGTATTTTATTTTGTTTTTATTTTTATTTCCTATGACCTTGACGCGGTGACGGCCACGTCGCCCGTTTTTCGAACGCCGCCGAGCATTTGATATTACCATTATACTATTACCACGTGTTTTCTGTTTATACCACCTGTTTTCTGTTTATAGTTATTCTGTTTATACTCAGCAGCCCCACATCAGGCTTGTTTGCACGCACACCGTTAATGCGGGAAAGTAAGCTTTCAAGGTGGCCTAACAAGAATGGTTTTCTTTCTGATCAATTTTATTAATTTGGGCGCCCGACGCCGCCAGAGCCCAAGAGCTCACAGCGGACGCCTAGGCAGGGTCAAGCCCACCCTCCTTACATGCCGAAAAAAATTAAGTTTTCACCACCACCATTGTTAGTTATTGCTTATAAAGCTACCAATCATTAAGATTTCAGTGGTATAAAGATCAAATAACTTCGCAAATTACACGTTTTTGGGCCGATAGAAGGTCTTAGAGATATCCCGTGACCTACAGTATTTGCTGAGGTTCTTTTCAAATAATAATCATCGTTATCATCAGATTATGTGTCGACCACCACCGCGTCAATAAGATAACTCGAAAAGATACATACTCGTCGCCCCACATCGATGATGCTCCCGATTGTTTGCAAGGCGCTGAATATTTTTCGTCTTTGGATTTACGCTTTGGTCATTGGCTAGTTCTAATGGCCGATGCTGACCGACTGGAGACGGCTGTCGTCACTCCTGATGGACTGTATGAGTTTAACGCCATGCCGTTCGGATTGTGCAACGCTTCAGCTACTTTCTAACGGATGATATATAGCACTCTTCGTGGTTACAAGTGAAATACCTGTCTCTGCTACCTTTACGAAATTGTCGTTTCTTCTCAAGATTTTTCAACTCGCCTTGTTCGTGTCGTTCTCACATGCCTCACATCTGCTTGCCTTCAAGTTAACATATAGAAATGTCATTTTGCTGCGTGCCAGCTCACGATACTAGGGGACGTCGTCTGCAAAAAGGGCGTTTTTCCGGACCCGGTGAAGTTCCGAGCCGCAGCCGAATATCCCAAAGCCAATTCCATGAAAGCGCGTCGAAGTTTCATTGAGCTGCGCTCGTATTTTCGTCGATTTGTGCACGACTTAGCTTCTATTGTCGTGCCTCTCACCACCCTTCTGACAGCCTCAACCGGTCTGTCAGCTTGCCCACGAGCGTGCAACGAATCTTTTCTGGCACTACGCCGCTTACTAACGTCGCCACCAATCCTTCGTCACTTTGACCTTAATGCGCTTATGGAGATCCATACTGACGCCGGCGGCGTCAGGCTTCATGCAGTATTGGCTCCAAGAAAACCTGGATACCAAGAATAAGTCGATGCGCAAGTCTAAACCCCTAGAAAGCCGAGCGAAGCTCACGAATGCGGTTGCTAAGACTTGACCATGTGCCGTCGAGTTTGTAGGAATAATAACAAAGCGCATATGCTGTTGACACTTGTACTTATTTATCCTTTTCCCGGGGACTACATTTTACAAGCGAACAACTTAAGGTTATCACTCGGCGCAAGACGCACCAGCATGATTTCAAACTTGCTGGAATGTTATCGTTGATTCTATCTTTTTTGTGTGTTCTAGCCGAATGTTTCATAATCAGATTGTATGGGCGACATGAATTGCGTTGTAGTTTTGGAAGGCACGCGGGCACCAGCGATTACCCTGGAACGTTTCACGAGTCAAGTATAAAAGCCGACGCGCAGATCAAACTTTCGACGATCGCCGACTGTGCTCGCCGCTATCATTGTAATTGAGTGTTGCTTACTTTGCTGGGCCCAAGTTCGCCCAATGAAGAGTTCAATTTGTAACACAGCTTTGACATTCTTTCATTCTTCATCGTAACTACAACATGACACTACTAAAATATTTTGTACCTGAAGGGAGCTTCCAATTTTGTTCGTGGTATGAGAAATCCCAACTTATCCGTGACAGTGGCAAGTTAACTGCACCCATCACTGTGCCATAACCAAGAGAGAAGAGAGAGAGAAAAGGATGGATAGAAAGGCGGGAGGTTAACCAGAAGTAGTTCCGGTTGGCTACCCTGCATGGGGAAAGGGTTAAGCGGGATAAATAGAGAGAGTGGAAGGGGGAGATAGAGAGAAAGAGGGATGAGCACTAACAAACCGCGTACACTGCAGAGCGGTAGGGGCGGCGTTCCTAAAGTATATCGTTTAGCCCCGTAGACCGCAGGAAACTTAATAACACGAGTAAGGCCTTCTACGCGGATGTCCTTTGGGAGTACTGACCAAATGCTTTGAGTTCTGATAGTGGATGATTGTCCAACTGGTCCAGTACTCCGCACATCACTTGCTGTGCGCACTATATCGCGCGCAGACACAGATAATATGTGTCAGCGTCCCTTCGTTATTGCATGTGTCGCACGTGGGGCTGTTGGCCATTCCAATAAAGAAAACATAGGAGTTCGTAAACGCAACGCCTAGCCACAGACGATACAGCATGATCTGCTCACGTTGTGGTAACCGAAGCGGTAGGTGTATCCGTATGTCCGAAGACAACGAACGCAAGCGACACATGATGAAAACATGCGAGTCCCACAGGGCCAAAGTACAATCACGGGACATCAATCGCAGCCCAGCCGCAGCGACTGTTCGCGAAAGCGGAATCAAGACATGTTGACCACTTTTATGTGCAGATCGGGCGGCTTCGTCGGCGTCGTCATTCCCGCTGATGCTTCAATGTCCTGGAAGCCATTGAAAGATTACGTTGTGTCCCTTGTCATGGCTGCAATGACATATGTGTCGAATTTCTGAGGCCAGTTGTTCATTGGGTCCGTGGCGCATTGGACTTTGTATGCACTCAAGGGCTGCCTTAGTCACTAAAGACTTTCCATTATTGTTGCGCTTCCTGATTAATGAAATCAAGTGCAGCCTGGAGTGCCGCAATTTCTGCACCCGTCAATGTGGTCACACATGAAGTTTTTTTTTTTATTTCTTCAAATTTTGCCGGGATGATGACTGCAGCAGCAGAGCTGTTGTGTTTAACCGAACCACCTTTAGACGTGTTGTCGAAATCTGTGCATGTTGTGAATGTGTTCCAAAGTTACTGTCTTCAAAGCTTGAAACGGCGCTCCTGCTTTCTTTCTGCTGCCTGAAATTGTCAATTGCATTTTCGGCCGGTGCAGTCACCACAATGGCTCTGATAATCGTGTAGCAGGCGTAAATTGTGATGGCAAGTAAGACTGATAACCAAGAGTTCAGCTATAGCAAAGAGCTAAGTGCATTTTTCACATAATTAGCTGCCTGCATTTTATCGGTGAAGCATAGAGCCCTTCATGTGTATTTTTGACTTTCATCGGGCTTGTTATGCAAAAGCTGTGAAAACATTGCCGCTATTTAACAAATTTAACAACTTCGGCTTCAAGTTTCCTTTCTATGTGGTTTAACTCCATAGAGGGCTTTTCTCTGGGTCAACACAGGTCGTCAAGTAATATCAGTGGCAGAACTACTAAACCCTTTGGCTGCTAAACCACTCAGCTGCTGCACTCAACCACTTAACTGCTAAACCTCTACCATGTCCGCCTGTCCGTCCGCCTGTCCGTCCGCCTGTCTGTCTGTCTGTCTGTCTGTCTGTCTGTCTGTCTGTCTGTCTGTCTGTCTGTCTGTCTGTCTGTCTGTCTGTCTGTCTGTCTGTCTGTCTGTCTGTCTGTCGGTCGGTCGGTCGGTCGGTCGGTCGGTCGGTCGGTCGGTCGGTCGGTCGGTCGGTCGGTCGGTCGGTCGGTCGGTCGGTCGGTCGGTCGGTCGGTCGGTCGGTCGGTCGGTCGGTCGGTCGGTCGGTCGGTCGGTCGGTCGGTCGGTCGGTCGGTCGGTCGGTCGGTCGGTCGGTCGGTCGGTCGGTCGGTCGGTCGGTCGGTCGGTCGGTCGGTCGGTCGGTCGGTCGGTCGGTCGGTCGGTCGGTCGGTCGGTCGGTCGGTCGGTCGGTCGGTCGGTCGGTCGGTCGGTCGGTCGGTCGGTCGGTCGGTCGGTCGGTCGGTCGGTCGGTCGGTCGGTCGGTCGGTCGGTCGGTCGGTCGGTCGGTCGGTCGGTCGGTCGGTCGGTCGGTCGGTCGGTCGGTCGGTCGGTCGGTCGGTCGGTCGGTCGGTCGGTCGGTCGGTCGGTCGGTCGGTCGGTCGGTCGGTCGGTCGGTCGGTCGGTCGGTCGGTCGGTCGGTCGGTCGGTCGGTCGGTCGGTCGGTCGGTCGGTCGGTCGGTCGGTCGGTCGGTCGGTCGGTCGGTCGGTCGGTCGGTCGGTCGGTCGGTCGGTCGGTCGGTCGGTCGGTCGGTCGGTCGGTCGGTCGGTCGGTCGGTCGGTCGGTCGGTCGGTCGGTCGGTCGGTCGGTCGGTCGGTCGGTCGGTCGGTCGGTCGGTCGGTCGGTCGGTCGGTCGGTCGGTCGGTCGGTCGGTCGGTCGGTCGGTCGGTCGGTCGGTCGGTCGGTCGGTCGGTCGGTCGGTCGGTCGGTCGGTCGGTCGGTCGGTCGGTCGGTCGGTCGGTCGGTCGGTCGGTCGGTCGGTCGGTCGGTCGGTCGGTCGGTCGGTCGGTCGGTCGGTCGGTCGGTCGGTCGGTCGGTCGGTCGGTCGGTCGGTCGGTCGGTCGGTCGGTCGGTCGGTCGGTCGGTCGGTCGGTCGGTCGGTCGGTCGGTCGGTCGGTCGGTCGGTCGGTCGGTCGGTCGGTCGGTCGGTCGGTCGGTCGGTCGGTCGGTCGGTCGGTCGGTCGGTCGGTCGGTCGGTCGGTCGGTCGGTCGGTCGGTCGGTCGGTCGGTCGGTCGGTCGGTCGGTCGGTCGGTCGGTCGGTCGGTCGGTCGGTCGGTCGGTCGGTCGGTCGGTCGGTCGGTCGGTCGGTCGGTCGGTCGGTCGGTCGGTCGGTCGGTCGGTCGGTCGGTCGGTCGGTCGGTCGGTCGGTCGGTCGGTCGGTCGGTCGGTCGGTCGGTCGGTCGGTCGGTCGGTCGGTCGGTCGGTCGGTCGGTCGGTCGGTCGGTCGGTCGGTCGGTCGGTCGGTCGGTCCGTCCGTCCGTCCGTCCGTCCGTCCGTCCGTCCGTCCGTCCGTCCGTCCGTCCGTCCGTCCGTCCGTCCGTCCGTCCGTCCGTCCGTCCGTCCGTCCGTCCGTCCGTCCGTCCGTCCGTCCGTCCGTCCGTCCGTCCGTCCGTCCGTCCGTCCGTCCGTCCGTCCGTCCGTCCGTCCGTCCGTCCGTCCGTCCGTCCGTCCGCCCGCCCGCCCGCTTACACCAGCCCAGCGGCCGAAGTTTTCTTGCTTGGGCCACTACGTATGTGCTCCTGGTCGTGATGTCATTGTGGTCTTAAATCCTCGTTATTGTAACTTCGACATCTGATTGTCGTCATGTCGTCGTCATGAGCCAGGGTCGTCACACAGTTGTCTTCATACCCTTGTCACCATGCCATCGTCGGCACGCTGTCATTTCGCCATCGTAATCACTTCGGTAATGTCATGCCATAGTCCTCATCCGGTCATCGTCACAATTCCATCGCCCATCCATCCACGTCAGTCCTTGTTCATCATTTTATTGTAGTCATGCTCTCTTAATTCAAGCTTGATCTGTTGTGATGCCATCGTCGTCATTTCGTCGTCATAGCCTCGTCATCATGCCACCGTCGTTGTTCCATCGTCGTCATTCCAGGTTCTTCGTCTGGTTGTCGCGATCACGTTATCGTCTCATACAGTCGTCTTCATCCTAGTGTCCTCATGTCGTCCTAGTCACGCTGTTGTTACACCATCGTCATAATTTAAAAACCAACATATACTGTCGCCATGCCGTAGTCGTCTCACCGCCTTTGTCCTCCCAACATATCATTCCTTCGTTGTTCCATTGTCCCTGCGTCGGCCTCATGCAGCCATCGTCATGCCGTCCTCCTCCCTGTCTTCCCTCCTCCCCTTTTGTCTCTCTCTCTCTAATGCCGTCATGCTCATGAGAGACCTTGGCAAGCGAGTGCGATTGCGAAGCGGGACGACGTCGGAGTATGGGGTATATAGCCAAAGCAATGACAGTCACAGAAGAAAAGTCTCAGAGACATCGTGACTTTCAGAATATGTTGCCTCGCTATACATTGCTCGAATTCTATTCGCGTTACCCTCGGCAGTCATCGTGAAGCGAGTGCTGCCGTAATTTTTTTACCTCAGCATCTTTCTTCGAGTGCCAAATTAAACTGAAGTGGGGTGTAGTGAGAGCGAGCGCACTGAGAAAAAATGTCATGCTCAAGGATAGTCTGTGTTTATTTTCTACCCCCCAGCACAAACAACCTATCATTCTCCAGTGTGGCCATCCCCAATATTGAAACCACAGCCTCAAATGCATTTTTTATTCAAGACTCTGGGCAAATTGACTTACGCAATTAACTTACTCTACTTTCTCACCTTACTAACATAGCAGCTTGTGTCAGAAGCAATTCTATTGATGCAAACGTTAATCTTCTCTATTGCAGAATAAACTGGTTGTTCATTCTTTCATTGTAGTTAGTATGTAGGGCGCATAAACAAAGGTTGCTGTTTTCTTTTATTATTGTGTATATTAGAAGATCCTAAATCTGTAAAATTACTGCCGAGAGCTATCAACTAACTTATTTTCGTAATACTTGGTCGCCGTGTATTGCTATGCACATTACACATTGTTCTAAATGCATACTCGGACATAGTTTGCCAATCAGATATATGGTATTTATTAGTGTATTGTAGCCTAAAGCAAGACAATTACATTTGTTCAATACTTTTTTCCCATTTGCCGTATATTTTAAGACTGATTCTTGTCCTCCTTTGTACTTAAAATAAGGGCTAATATAAATTCATGTTGGCGTCAGCTGCTGCTTTGGTTTTAATCCAAGCTACATTTCCCAAAATGTTTTTAATTTCTCTTGTTCAGATGAAATGTATAACTATTAAACGGTGAAGTACCTGGGAAAACAGGAAGACTCGGCAGCAAGGGTAATAAAAGGCACCTTTCAAGCAAATGGGATACTCAAGTAATGATGAATAATAAATGTAGCTGCCTCGTTTTCATCGAACAACACAATACGAGAATTTACAAATAGTCTGCTAAAATTGTAAATATGACGGCATGTCATTGTGGTGCCGTGTATTCAAATTACAGAAGGAGGCATTTTACACCGCCACTTGCTGTAAATATGACGGCCTGTTATTGTGGTGTCGTGAAATGATAATATAGATGTTTGTATTTTTTACGCGAAACTACTGTAAATGTGACAGCGGGTTGTTGAGTTGCCGTGAAATGAAATTACAGACGTATTCGTTCTTTACCGAGAATTACTCTAAATTTTATGACGCGTTATTGTAGCGCTGTGGAACGAAATTATGGACATCGGTACATTCTACGGGAAACAGCCGGCAGACGGTGCTGCCGAGAGAAGTCAAGTAAAAGTGAGGGGTATTTTTTACAGTGTTATAGTTGCATGGCCGCATCAAGCGATGAAGGGTCCGAAGCGGCAGTGAGGACAGAGCCACTTGATCAGAAACCTAGTGGCAGCATCAATTCATCTTAAACAATAAAATGATGTTTGCCTGATGATTGTATACGAGTAAGGGAAGAAATAAGCACGCTATTCACAGTAATTTCGCCGGTGCTGCAGTTGACAGAAGCCGTACAATCCTGAAGAAAGTGAATCCCCAGATTGACCTCATGCGTTTCCCGCTATACTACTTGGAATTCTGTTTCAAAAACCTCCATTCCACTCTGTGAAAGTGGATGTACAGCGAAGCTGGTGTGGATGTCGGGCAAGTAGGACCACCCCAACTAACGCTAGACGACGTTACACAAACACCGCCACCACAAGCGACTAACGCCAAAACGACTAACGCACGTTTGCGGAAGTGCAGCATATATTCTCATTCTTCTAGGCCGCCCACCAATCGCAGGTGCGTCAGAAAAGGTGTAAAGCGCGAGTTACAGACAGGCTGCGGACACGATAGCCTCGGATTGTTATTCGAATATACGAGAAAACCTGTTACGCCGAAACTGCCTGAAGAAGACCTTTTCCAGCTGCCGTATGAGGTTTGTCTGAGTGGGCGCGGCCGCTTGGCGGTAGTACCGTAGCACAGCATACATCTTCATTCTCGTAGGCCGTCCGCCTAGCGTAAGTGCGTTATTGATTATTGATTGGTTATTGAGCTCTCACATTCGCAAACTCTATACTCTCCCTGACGTGAAACACCACGCAGAGGTTCGAACGAGGCCAAAGAGAAGTTGGCTCACTGACTTTCAGCTGCCACGGGCGGGAGGCCGTGAAGGACATTCTAGGCTAGTGCGGGTATGAAGACCACATAGCTAGAAGCGAGCTGACACGCGAGGGACGTCTACGCCTAGTGGATGACGGGTAATGCGCCCGACGCTTGTTCGTATTTATCAAAATAACTGATGTAAGAACTCAGCGGAGCAAGCGCATGCTAAGCCTTTGCCATCAAGTCGTTTTGTTTTTACGAAACCGGTAAATGAAGGGCCGAACCTAAATAGGCAAACGCTGTTCAAGCACCCATGCGCGAAAAGCGACGGAAAGCAAGTCAACCCTTTGCGTCTATTGCAAGCACAAGAGTGCTATTTCTGTGGAATGACAGTACGATAGTGGCCGTGGAGATAGTCCACATTTGAAGGACACGCGGGAGTGCTGCGGACGCGTGTGCGCCGTCACTGCTTCGATACATGTGTGAGCGTAGCGGCGGTGTTGTGCGGAATGTGTGGGAAACAAGAGGGGACAGTCGACTACTTAGTTCTCACCGGTGACGCTTTGTGTATGCGACAGCCCAAAGGCTTCACCCCAAACGTAGCATGTAAATACTGACACAACCGTTGCATATAAACGTGTCACGTGCTTTAGATAAACCACACGTAAGTTGAGGGACAGGTTCTGAATTTAGAATGTAGTAGGCACTCAAGCCGCAGATAGTGGTGTTTACGTGAACATGCAAAGGCATATTGAAACTGCGCGTCATACCAACGTTCACGGGGCCGAGTGTTGTAGGCACCGACCCACTCCCCGGTATCCTCCATAGTGCAATCGGCTTAAGATAGCGCGCGAGCACCGGTGGAAAGGAACAAGGATGCCCAAGGACAAAACGCACTCAAATACTTATGATTGCAAAATGCTGATAAAATAGCGCCATTTATCCGCAAATACATTTCACGACTTCGTTAAAAGGTGTTTCAGGGCCCCCTTCAAGACTTTCACAGTAAAATAAATTCGAGCTGTGCGGACTACGAGGGACAGTCAGGCAAGGCGAAATGAGTGATGGCTTGCACAGGGCAAGTAGCCACTGCTTAAATACGATGTCAGTCACGTGACCACAGAGCTCCATGCAAGTAGTTCATTGTCCTCTTTTTTTTTTATGGCAAACGAAGGACAAATGCGTGCAATGTCAGAAGAACGTCTGTTTGGCACCCACGAAAAAAAAAAAACCATTTTCAAACTTTTTAGAAAATGAATTGATGAGCCCATCCTCCCTCTTGTCCAGCAAAGAAGCAAATGTCCAAACAGGTTATCAATGTTCCCTTTGACGCCCGTTCTGCGAAAAGGAAAAAAGGCGTGGTGAAAAATAAATTCGATCGACGCGACAGCAAATAATTCTTCAAAACTGCCAGAGCCCACTTTTCAGCTGCAGATAAAGCATCGTATAGCTTTTTTCTGTTTTTTCGCCCCTGTCCCGTCTCTGTGCCTTCAATATATCATTTTTGCCCCGGCAGTCGCTCTTGCTCGACAGACGCCTTCCCCCTGCTTGCGTTGGAGACATGTGGATAACGGGCCGCCGCTATTCTTTCTCGCTACTCCTTTTGAACGCGGGTGCGTTTTGATGGCCCCGCCTGTAGCAAGTATTCGCCTTTCTTATTCTCAGCTGCATTAATCGGTGTGTGCGATTCTGACCGCTCCCAACGCCTTTCGCTGATTTAGCGTTCTTTTCTGTCTCACATTGTCGCCACGTTGATCCAATCCAACAATGGTTCTCTATTCCCCTCTTAGTAATCTCGAATACGCTTGCATTCATTTCATTCTTCTGGGTGCTCAGGAGGTGCTCAGAGTCACCGCGTTGCCGTCACTCCGTACTTTTGGAAGCGTGTGGCTTTGCGTCACGCAGTAAAGGCTGCGAGCACTGAGTGCCCGGGGTTGTGACTGGTAAATATATACAGCTGCCGCAAGTGGATGGGCGGGTCATGGAGAAGTGGAGACGGGACGTCGAGAAACGAGAAGGGCGTCCAAGCGCCGAGAGCGGGTGCAGCAGAGTAGCGAGCAGGTAGGGACATGTACCGAGTAACCGCTCCCTTTCCGCACATTACGAAAGGAACTCGCGAAGCAACTCAGTAAACGACGTGCAGGGATTGGCGAGCTGATGGCGAGAAATGGAATGTAGAAAACTGGCGAGAGACTGCGGCTATGCGTACGTCGATATGATCACTGAGTGTGCAGCCAGACCGCTTCTCTTCGCCCGATGTGCGTTTGTTTCTGCCCGTTTGGCTCCCTCTCATTAAAATCTCATCAAGACGTGAGCGACGTCCGGAAAACGAAGTGGAAAATGAAGATGCAGAGAGAGGAAGCGGCAACAGTCCCCTCGGGGGCTGCTTGCGTTTCTATACTTCTCTCAGAATTTCTGTCGCGTAGTTCTGCGTGCGCAAATTATCTCGGTATCCTGTTCTTTTCCCCTCTTTTCTTGTGATGTCCCTAGAGATGTAACTACCAGCGCGTGATGCGTATGCCGTGGGGTAAAACAGAGAAACGGGCGCCAGAAATGTAAGTTTAGCTTCAAATAGGACGTATCCTGGTGAAACGCGTCTTTGCGAGTTGGCTACGTTGCGATCACTACGATAAATTCGTGCGTTTCGTTAAAAGGGGCCTGACACACTTTTTTTTAGAACGGTAAATAAATCGTATTAGACGTGAGACAACGGTGCCCGTGAACACACTCGAGGCAAGTATTACTCACTTCCACGTATAGTTGTGGCTGGAAGGGATCGCTCATGCTGATGGCATCGAAACCCCTGCGCCAATTCGCAGTGCCTTTGAACACGCTTAGCGTCACAGCTACAGCGATAGCACTCGCTGTTGGAATACATCAACGTTATAGTAGCTCAACCGTAAGCTGAGGAGCATCCGCTCAGAAATGTGCGTCGTAGGCGCTTATATGTGTATATATATTAATATTATTGAATAGAGAGATAGAAGGGAGAGAATGGAAAGCTCGTCGCTCTCCCCACCCCTCCGAGAAAATGAAAACTCTCCGCCAATGGAGGAGCGTAGGACTACGACGACGGTATGGCGACGGCTGTATGAGGACGACAAAATGAATCGCGAGTCACAACAGCATGACTACGATGCAATGACAATGAAATAACGACTGGTGGGAAGACGAAGGCGGTATGGCGACGATGGCATGACACTTGGATCACGTGAGTACGACGTGTGAGTACGACAGAATGACGACAATGTGATGCGACGGCTGTATGACGACGATAGCGTGGCGACGACACCATGATGAGAGTCGAATCATGAAACATAAATGACGAAGATTGATTGGACGCAACGGCATCACGACCACACGCACATGCGTAGCGGTCCAAGCTAGCAAACAATGTGGGTCACTTGGTAGACGTAACATGATGAATGAATGAATGAATGAATGAATGAATGAATGAATGAATGGAGCGATGAACGGACGGACGAACGGACGGACGGACGAACGGACGGACGGACGGACGGACGGACGGACGATTCGAGAATGGTAATCGGATTAAAATTGTGCAGACATTTTTGCTGCTGGACTTTCATCGAAAAATTGTTATCCCTACTCCTAAGGATTATTATTGAACCTTGAATATTTCATCGCGATTAATCTTGTTAGTCTCTCAATATTAACCCTAATTACTCTTAATACCTCTTCAGTAGTCACACTTAGCTATGCGCAATTCTCATATATGCCCCCATAGGAGCCCGTGTATACCTACCGAGCGCCTCCTGTCACGCGTTACAGACGGACGGACGGACGGACGGACGGACAGACAGATTTCCTTGGGAAGTAGCCCTAGAATGCTTACGCATTAAAATTCTCCCAATAGCCAAGTTCGCGTGCTACATGGTGCGAGTGACACAGTCGGGCCCACAGATTCACGCATGTGCGCCCTCACACGTGCACACACATATGCCCTAACACCACAAATGCGCCATCCAAAAAAAGATTGACTCGCCATCTCTGCCCTGCGAAAGTAGATGTCCAACAAAGGCCTCGAAAGCCACCACTACAACTGCTGAGAGGTGTGCAATGCTTTATTGCTTTTGTAGTAATGGTAATTTAGAGTAATGGTAGTAATGGGAGTAATGGTAATGTTAAAAACACGGCGCCGCTGGCCGTATTGCCGTTTCTTCTTCCTTTTACCACTCTTCGTATTCACGCTGCTCCTTGGGAGTCCTAACTATGGGCCTACCCATAGCGGTGGTTCTTTTATATATATGCTTTCTTCATAGGAATGGCCAACAGCCCCACGTGCGACACATGTAACATCGACGAGACGCTCGCACACATTATCTGTGTCTGCCCGCGATACAGTGCTGAGAGACAAGTGATGTGCAGGGTACTGGGCCAGCTGGACAATCGTCCACTTTCAGAACTAAAAGCTTTAGGCCAATGCTCCGAAAGAACATCCGCGTTGAAGGCCTTACTCGCGCTATTAACGTTCTTGCGGTCTACGGGGCTTCACGACAGAATCTAAGGATGCCGCCCCCTACCGTTCTGTAGCGTACGCGCTTTGTTCGTGCTTGTCTCCCTTTCTTTCTATCTCCCCCTTCCACTCTGTTTCTCTTTTTATCCCTCTTAACCCTTCCCCCTGCGCAGGGTAGCCAACCGGAACTACCTCTGGTTAACCTCCGTGCCTTTCTCTGCATTATTTTCTCTCTCTCTCTCTTATATACGAAAGGCTAGTGACGTCACTCTCCACGTAACAAGCTGCAATCACCACAGCAGCTTGCGTAACAGTAATTTTTACCGGGGAACGTATCCGGGAAGCGCTACGTGCTTCGCATTGTTATCGGAAGTGCCTTATGATCAATTATGTGGTTCGAAAGCTTCTTTTGTACTTGTTAATTATTGAACTGAAGGATTTTCTGTATGCTGTATGCGTGATTTCAAAGATTGTATGCACTGTTCGCTTCACTGTGCCGAGTCATCGAAGCCTACTTCCCCTCCGCCGCGGGTTTTCCCGGTATACCGCACAACCTCAGGGATCGGCCGACATTTTTGCCCGCGGACGATGGCACAAAAAATGCCGCCAAACTAGAGGCTAACAGCTTCGCTGTAAAAATTGCGCGACGAGCGGCTAGGTTGCATCAACAAGTACTGTGTGGTTCTAAGCGATGGATTTCTTTAGGCACTTCATTCACTTTAGATTCGTGGATGTGGATAAGCGCAAAGACGAGCAGAAGGCTCGATATCGGTGCTCTCAGCCTATGTAACTAGATATTTACGCGGTACTGTAAGCAAGGTGACAATAACAGCGATGATCAATGTAACGAAGAAAGCAACGCACGGTTTGTGAGCTAGGCTATACGCTATCATGGCTGCTGAGTGTTAGTTCATGTAGAGGGTGTCCCAGCTAACACGCCCGAAACCTTAAAAACCGGCAGCATGTTACATTCCTGCAACACATGATGGAGAGAGACTGCTGCACATATGGTAATGCATTAACTTATCCGATCGAAGGGGGTCAGACTTCTTGCAAGACATAACGAGCTGCAGTGTGAAGTAAACGTGTTTGCGCTGTATAGGTCGAGCTTCTCAAAAACGCATGCAGCACTTAATGCACTATCTAAAGGTTCTTTCTTTCGTTCTCTCTTTCTTCCCGTCTTTCTTTCCTTCTTTCGCTCTCTCTCTCTCTCTCTTACTTTCTGTGTTCTTTCATTCGTTTCTTCTTTAATATTCAGCCATTGCCTCTTTGCTTGCTTACGGGGGTATGAGTCATTGCTGATGTTGATGTTTTCTTTCTTTGTTTCCTTCGTTCTTTTTACTGTCATGTCTTAAGTCACACTCAGCCATAGCACCTTTACTTGCTTACGGGGGTATAGCCATTCCATTTTTTTTTTTTGTGGTATGAGCCATTACTGCTCTTGATTTTTGTGCCACCCGCCAACTTTTTTGTATCACTCAACTTGATATATTTTGAACCACTCGACTAGATGCCGCTTTTTTCTGGTACAAGTCATTGGAACGCACCACTTAAAGCGTTCGCCTAAAAAGTATGCAAATGTGATGTAGCTAAGAACCAAGACAATGTTGTTTGCCGTCGCTTGGAGATACACAGAGTATTTTTGCATTCCGCCTAATTACATAATTAGTTTTACTTATTTGTCAATTTCTCATGTAATATTTATATTAAAATATCAATGAGAAAATTGTAAACATGAAAAACTCCCGATACAGCTTTCTGTTGCTCAACACGTGCTACATCAACATTTTTTCCCGAGCGTGAAAGAAGCCCGCGAACACACGTAATATTTCCGCTCGACGGGCCACTCCAGGCCCTCCATCGATGTCAATATTTTTTTTTTACTCTGTTGTAATCATACCACCGTCATTCAATCATTTTAATGCTGCCGTTGTCAAGCCGTCGTTGTCCGACGGTCGCGATATTGTGTATCTGCTGTCAGACTGTCGTAGTCATGCCATCGCGGTTGTGACGTCGTCATCACCCCATCCTCGTCATTCAGCCTCCATGATGCAGTCGGTGTCACGCCATCGCCATCGTTCACTAGTGCTCATCCCATTGTCCTCATACCGTCGTCATGCCATGCTCGCCTTGCCGTCGCATTCGTTTGATCGCGGTTATTCTTGCTTCGACATCCGACTCTCATCAGGCCGTCAACCTCAGTCATCGTCAAAAAAGTCGTCGTCAAGCCTTCATCGTCACGTGGTCGCTTTGTCATCGCCATCACATCAGCAACTCGATCCCATCGCCGTGTGTTATGACTGTATTCAATAACACAGAAACGCGTTCACCAACATTCATTTTCGCGCAATTATGTTCTGGAAAGACAGTATGTACTGGAAAGACAGAGGCAAACACTTGTGCCTTTCAACACGAAAAGGCAAGGCTTTTGATTCAGAACAGCTCCAGCGATAATGCAAACAACACAGGGGTATCCACGAATACTCGGCAAAGGACACTAGGCTCTACACAAAGTTGTCGCGACGAGCAAGATTTCAGTAGAAGAGTACTCCATCGTATGCAGCGAACAGGCGAAGACAGCTGGTGCACTACACCAACGACGCCAACCTGTTCCTTTAAACCGCGTCAAACATAGCGCATTCAGCGGGCTGCTCCCAGACAACCACCGTATGCGTCGCCGGCCAACAGGATTGTGCGGAGCTGATCGTTTTGTCTGGAACGCTGGAACAATAGCGGCTGCGGCAGAGGGTGGCGCACTGTTGTCTCTTCGCTCGCAGCGACGAAGCCTGTGGAGCGAATTTGCGCCAGATATCGCACAGGCCCTGTACCGTGGCGCCCTCGGTCGACGGGCTGCATAATCAGCGTTTCTAGCCCCAGAAACGCGAACATTTTGGAGCGCGGAGCAGTTGTGACAAGGAATCGCCAATAATATATAGAATTACGATTGAAATGTATGTGATCTAATAACAAGAGATTTACTGTACATATATTTGTTCTTGCGCAATTTTGAAGGAAAACTTATTATAGGATAGTTATTGGGTTGTTTGTTTTACTTCATCCACGACTTGTACGAGTTTTTGTATTTGGTACTTTGCATGGGTGATTTCTAGTCGCTCTGTCGTTAACACAGTTTTGTGCATTGACGGCTCAGTTGACCGGGCCGGCGTTCCACAATAGACATATGGACTGAATGCGCAAGCCGAATGGTGCTGTCCAATGAGCTCTGACTTTATTTCCTTAGGTGCTTTTCAGAAAGTATTTAAAATAACACCGGCGACACTGTTCCGGTGCTTGGTTTTACAGTAGCTGCAGTGTCGTTGACGCTGAAGAAATATCATTCAAACAGTATTTGAATGATTTGCAGATTTCTTTTTTGAGCAAAACGCTTATGCCTTGGCAATGTTCTACACAAACAAACAAAAACAAAAGAGAACAAACATGCAAACCAAGAAAGCGAATAACGTTTATTGCAGTTTTCTAAATCTCATTTCAAACGGTTTTACATAGACATAGAAAAAAAGTCGGGAAAATAAATCCGCTTTCTGAGCTACATAAAGTAGTGTCCACCATTTTAGTGAATTAGTGAGAGCGTGGTAAAAATATAAAAAAAGAATGATTCACCTTAAAGGGACACTAAAGTGAAAAATGATTTCTTCTGCATCAGTAAATTACCGTTCTACAACACCAAAAACACCACTCTTACAACGATAAGACGCTTGGTAAGCCAGAAAAAGCGCAATAACGAAATACGGGTGGCGACGCCTACCTGAGTTCCCGCATCTGGGGGCTGTGACGTCTTGAATTTTGATGGCACCTTCTAGGGCCTACTAATTATATATAGCGGTACAGATTGACAGCATTGTGTTCTAAAGGAACCGAATATTAAACATGGCAAGTTTCGGTAACCTTTATTCAGCCAACGCGGCCCAAAATGCGAGAACATACTTTGGAATCCCTGACGTCACGCAGACGTACCGGCGCTGGGGTTTCGGCGCGAAATTCAAATACTGATACTTGGATCTTCATTTTCTCATCTAATAATCAAAATATTTTTTTGAGATGACTGCCTGCAGGGTTCTCAAACAATGCTCCATTAGTCTAAACTGATTTATTCTTTCGCTTTAGTGTCCCTTTAAGGCACCAATGCACGTTGTGTTTTGTGCAAACACGTCACAACGTTCCTTTGCGATCTTTATTCCTGTACGACATCACATTTCCGAATTTTTAAATAAAATCTCTACATTGAAGAAATCACCGCAATCCCGGTTAGGTAGCTAGGTTGGTCTTGTTTCTGGAAATTCTAGCTTACTTTCGTGTTTTTCTGGCCTTGTGCCACTTACAGTTTGCCATACTCCGATCAGTGCTTTTGCTGTTCCGGCATGACCAACAAATAAGATCTTTATTGCAAATACTGCAGTTCAAGTTAACCGCCATACATTCGCAGTGTCTTACAACCCTAAAATCAAGAACTTTTATTTATTATTTATTTTATTTACAAATACCTCATAGGCTCCATGTGGGAGTATTATGTGAGGAGGACTAGACAGTAATTTTTACCAAGAACACGAAAAGAAACAAAAGAAATTCAAGAACCAGGTATTAAACAATGGTAAACTGTAGTGGTAGATATGCCGTAACACTTTGTAGCACTTAGCTAGGTTTGGGTGGATGTCTCATTTTCCCTTTAATAATTACTTCTCTCCACCATGCGGGCTTCCGCAGTACGATTACGTCACACACTCACCTTTGCTTCTGAGTTCTTGATAAATTCGACTTCGCCTGCCATCTGCTAGCCGCCTCGTTAGCTCAGATGGTAGAGCGGCTGCCCCTGAAGGGCGGTGGTCCCGGGTTCGAGTCCCGGAACCAGGACGAATTTTGCTTCAACTGCGAAGCTTTCCTTTCGAGGAACCCGCATGGGTTTCCTTTGTAGCACTTAGCTACGTTTGGGTGGATGTCTCATTTTCCCTTTAATAATTACTTCTCTCCACCTTGCGGGCTTCCGCAGAACTATTACGCCAAAAATGCTGTAACATTGTAATAATAAAATACTTAGTAAGCTTTATACAAAATTGAGTGGCCTACATTATATCCCTATAAAATATCTAAACATGATTTCAAGTGATCATATGGTTAGCAAAACAGTCATAGATGGTTAGTATTTTATTTATAAATGCCACATGGTCATGAATACAGACGACATCATCAGAGAGTTCATTTCATTGGCCGATTGCACGTGGAATCGTAGTGGCGCTGAAGGATTGGGTGCTGCCGAAAATACGTGTAAAACAATGTTGATCATGAATACTGCGAGATATGCGATATGGTTTAGATAGTGGCAACGTATTTGCGTGTGCTCTGTAAGCTATTTATGCAATAAACAGACAGTGGCTATCTTCCTACGTGATTCCAAGGATGATAGTGATAATCAAATCTTCATGTTAGTCACACTGGAGTGCCGGTTATAGTTCCGAGCGATGAAACGTGCAGCGCGGTTTTGCACAGGTTCCAGTAAGTTGATTAGATAGACTTGGTGAGGTGACCAGATGGATGATGCATGATCGAGTTGTGGACGAACAAATGTCTGATATGGTAGTTTCCGTGCAGATTACGTTTGATGTATCCTTGTGTACCGGATGCCGTGGCACTAATTTTTTTTAATGCGTGTTGAGCAGGAAAGATTAGAAGCGAAGTTAATAACAAGGTACCTGTACTAGGGCGTTACAAATTTAGCTTTGTTAAGAGAGTACGTGTTAGTCGAGTGTGATTGCTTTCGGCTGGACGTCATTAGTTTGCATTTGTCATTGTTGACTGTCGTTTGCCACTGCTAACACCAGAAGGTGAGTCTGTCAAGATCCTGTTGTAGTGCCAGATGATCTGCGTGAATGACAATTTTGCGGTATATTATGCAATCGTTGTCAAACAAACGGATGCTAGATGTTATATGAGATGGTAGGTCATTAATGTAGATAAGAAATAATAAAGTACCCAGCACGCTGCCTTGAGGAACACCAGAAGTAACGTGAAAATTCATTTCAATATGCGACATTGGGACAAATGGTCACCGAATGCAACACGTAACATGGATGAAAGATGATGAGACGCACTCTTCCATACTCTTCAAACCAGAAATATAACTATCCAGGACAGCATGTCCTAATTTCTTATTTTATTTCTTTGTTTGAAGAACTTACTAGTTCTCATCAGTAATGTTGATGCAAAAATGTCTATACATTTCTCAACTCTTATTTCTCACAACTTGGCTTTACATGGCCATGACTAGGTTGCTTTGTTTCTTCCCTGTAGATAAATGGCTCAAGCCTTCTCAGACTCCTGCCCTGGCATTTTATGTATGCCTTCACCAAGACACAACCTTTGGCGACGGAAAATAAATTTGTATTTATGTTGTATGGTAACGGTAATAGTACAATACTGTCGTTTAACACAAACTGGTGCAGCCCATTGAGACGCTGTGTGCCCAATTGTTCACTCCAAATTCCTTTGCCATTCATGGCTGACGTTTCGGCAATTATAAATGCGAAGTCCTTCCTACCCGTGTCGACTGACCCGGCAGAACCCGTTATTACCCCTACCCCAACGGCAAAACTGATGCAGTAGGTGGGAGGGATGACGTCATCTTTTGGTTAGATTAAGCCTCTACAGACGTTAACCACATAAAGTACAGAGCTTAGCCTGTGAATATCGGAAGATGTGGTTCACCGCGTATTTCGGTACCTTGCAACAATGAACAGGGTGGTAAATCAATCAATCTAATATCAAGGTCGGTGAGTTGTTGCTCAAGCACAAGCAAGTCCTTGAGCGCCGCGGATTACCTGAACAACTTCTTTGATATATAATACATTTCCATCATGGAAAGAAGAATGATGGGTGTAACGTTAAGGGATAAGAAAAGAGCAGATTGGGTGAGGCAACAAACGCGGGTAAACGACATCTTAGTTGAAATCAAGAAAAAGAAATGGGCATGGGCCGGACATGTAATGAGGAGGGAAGATAACCGATGGTCACTAAGAGTTACGGACTGGATTCCAAGGGAAGGGAAGCGTAGCAGGGGGCGGCAGAAAGTTAGGTGGGCGGATGACATTAAGACGTTTGCAGGGACAACATGGCCACAATTAGTACATGACCGGGGTAGTTGGAGAAGTATGGGAGAGGCCTTTGCCCTGCAGTGGGCGTAACTAGGCTGATGATGATGATGATGACATTTCCACCATACGTCAACACAAGAGGAACACTATATACTTTAAGAGTGGCTGCCAGCACACTGTGATGTCAGAGGAAATGATCGCGCCGAGTAATCTGCCGATTCTGCGCCCGATAGTAGAGGTTTTGTTTTTCATTAAAATTTCCACGGCTAAAGGCAGACGCGGCAGCTACACTTCTTTCCATGGCACACGATGTACATTGGCCTCGTGGAACTCAACTACAACCTCGAACAGTCGCCTACATTCAACGACTCCTAAGTGCAAGATTTGCCTACCACCTGTGTTACTAAGGTGAAACTGTTGCACCGGCTGTGACTCGGAGGGTGTCGAATTTGCTGTTTAAAATTGGATGGGCCGACAGCCTTCCTGCGACAGCAAAAGTGGACCACCCCCCCCCCCCAATACTACAGGCTAAGTGACTTGTTTTTGTATGGTTGACCAGAAATCGGGTCGGCTGTGTCAGGGATGCAGCCGTATTGTGGTGCGTGAAACGTCTTGCGCCGGCTGGAGAGTGTGTAGAGGGGCTAAGGTACTGAAATGACGTAACCAAATAGGCAAAAGTGCAATAATACTAACGAGTGTCGTAAGCGCGAATCATCTGCGAGCGGAATAGCTGCTTCTGAGCTCCAACGCGGAGCCCTCGGGAAGCATCCATGCCAGTACCGCTAGTAGACCAAGAGTAAAAAATACAAGTATTTGTGAAGTGACAGATTGAAAATCGGCATGCGTTCATTCTAACGCTAACGGTTCACCATCAAGGCACAAGCCCGCCTGGGTCTTGGTGCTCCATCTAAGACTGTCTGTAATACATTAAACTACCCTTTTGCAAGGAACGCTCGATGGGGGTCCATGCATGGATTCGACGCGTAGTGAGTGCTGCTTACATGGGAACAATAATAATGGCACATATTTTCTCGTAATCGTAATCGTAATCGCGCGTTTGTCAATTTCTACGTGCCAAAATATGCACCGAAGTACGCGGCTGGTATTTTTGCCGATGGTGACGGAAATGTGTTACAAGAAACTTATGTTACGCTTCCTTGAGTAATGAATTCATGTTCTTTTGCAGCGCACGTGATCGTCTGCGCGTTTAATTTGTATTGACAAACCTTGACCAACCACTGATGCTCCTGCTTCAGCATTTCAAAGTAGGTCGAGTAAATCGATTCGTTCGACAGAGTTTGTTTCCTCTTAACGTTGCCTATTAAGCTACCAACTAAATAGTATCTGGTAAATACCTTTCGTCTTGTATGTGACTTAGCTTCGGCAAACCGCCCATGCGAACTTCTACTTCATACATGATTCCCGTGCTCTCACTGACAGAGTTTCATCCTGCTGCCGCCAATTTTACGTTGTCGCCGAGAATCCAATGTTACGAAAGCAAACATTAGAAAGCAAAGCTATGCAGGCTTCGGCAGTAAGTAAGACCATAAATGCATAACTGCACGTGGGTTGACGTTTCGATTTCCCCAAAAAATTGCGAGTGGAAATTGAATAAGAATATTGATGAGAACCCCTTCGGGGTCAGAACCTAGTATGCAGCGACGTCAGGATCTGCTATTTTGCTGTTGTAGCGCACTTTTTTCCAGTTCATACGTCTTTCTCATTTTCGCAAGTGCTGTATCCAAGGAGAATCAATTTACATTTTCGATAATCTACGAAAAATAAAGCGCTCTGACGTTCACGTTCATCATTCAGCGGCCACATTTTTGTTCGTTTCGCCGGACAGCCGTTCATAGTGAATTAAGCCAGAACACAAAAAATTAAGTATTGATAAACTGACAGGCCTTTCCCGCTGCCGCTATTATATTTTCTATATTTCCTAAGTATATTTGAAGAAAAATTCAGCTGCACTCGCCAGAATGAAAAGGCAGGTTTGAGTAGTTTTGAGGTTTTTTTAGTGCAGTGAGGGCTAGGACTCTTTCAATAGTTTCCAATCGATGTGCCTAAAAAATGAAAAAGAAAATCTAGACCTTTATTTTTTAGCCGCACCATGCACAAGGATTGGCTTTTTATTCATGCTCCTATGTCACTAAAAGCAAAATTTAGCTTTTACTTCGCGTTCTATAATTTGTGTGCCAAAGCGAGACTGCATGCGAGTGTCATGCAACTCTGGCAAAAATGCCAAATCATACCCACATGAGGAGTCTACTGGTGGAGTCCACTCAAGTCTTGAAAGTCGCCTAGAAAGTAAGGCACATAGGAACACGCGATTTGAATTGAACTTTACGCTGCTGCATTTCTTCTTTGACAACAGCCAACTAATTTGGCATAGACAATGTCTAAGCCTAGCGTCTAATTTCTGCAGACTCGCTGTTCCGGTAGCGCTGATTTAGTCATGCTTTTGTCTTCGAGTGACCCTCGCTGTGAGATCGTTTATTCTAAACCATCTAGTTCCGCTTATCTGCAGGTTCAGTACTGAGAATAACGCAATAAGTTCCATGTTCTTGGAGGCTCGAATTTGTGTGCTGGAATAGGCTTTGATAGATGGATCTCTTCCTGAAGCACGTCGCATCAGAACATCGTGATTGAGGGTTAGGCCAGTTGGTGGGACTCCGTATTGTCAAAAACAACCCAAGAAACGCGGGAAAGAAATAAAGTCTCAATTTCGCCCGAAAGGCAACGCATTGATTGCCATAGCAAATTAGTCGACGGCTATACGACGTAAAGATAGTAGTTCTATCGGCCGTATAAACTTGTAAGCACAGACTTGCTAACTGAATTAACGAGCATGCAGTCACGCGCCCAGAAGCGAACATGAACAGATCTCACTCGATGACCGTGGAAACTTGCTGTCAAAACTCTGCAGTGAGGAAGCGCGGCGGCAGCAGCAGCGGCGAGCGACTTACCTTCGTGTTTCCGCTCGAATCAACGCGAACTAAGCCGCGAAAACAAATCACAGTGCGGACTCTGTACCCATCGCAGGTGGCTTTCAAGATGCAGAGGCCCGGCAGGGGCGAGCGGCCGCCCCGACCACCCGGAGTAGAACGTGCCCTCTCTTCCTACCCCCCTCGCCCGAAGCCGTACGCGTGACGGAAGATAGTGCGCTTCCTCCCCACTATCCCCGTTGCGTGCGCGACGTTGAGCCGCGATCGCCGGCTCACCCTCGCAAGCTTTCAATCGCACATCAGCATACGACGCGCGGCAACGATTTATCGCCTTTGGACATTATACGCAACCTCATGGCGCCCCGGCGGCAGAAATGCGCCTGATGCGCCACAAATCTGTCCTTATAAATGCTATCGCAATAAAGACCAACGACGAGCACTGGGAGGGGGGGGGGGCGTATTCTGTAAGAGTCCACCTTGTGGACTGTCCATTTCGGCCGCTGCTGATTGGATGCAACTGTACGAGAGAGGAGGAGACAAGCGGCCCTAGCCAATCAGCAGCGGCCGAAATAGACAGTCCACTAGGTGGACTCTAACAGAGTACCCCCCCCCCCCCTGGCGTTTTCTGCGCAGCTTGTCACATAATTGAATCGTCTCACTTTCTTCGCATTGCCTGTAAAGCGTGCTCTGCCTCTGCAATTATAACCTTGCAAAAGAGCCAACTTTACAACAATATATGTTTTTGGCGATAGTATAATTCTTGCACTGTAGTTCTCTCTCTACCTGTGTATTTTCGTGTGTGCCAGCGGGCGCGCTTGAGCGTGCGTGTGTGCGAGTGATGTAAGCGCGCACATTATGGCCCGAGCAGCGATGATAACAGTAAGCGAGTTCTTTCAACGATGTTTTACCAGCTCCCAGCAATTGTTGGTTAACATGCAGAAACGACATCATCCTTAGCGGGATTCCTGAGATGAACAGCTTGCTTTCCCACTAAGGCTTCTTGATGGCGCTGCGTGTACGTTGTCAGATGGTATTAATGCATAAGCTTTCTTTGGCAAGCAGCCAAGCCCCATCACGCGAACAGTGCAGTGCCTTGTATCCGCACAAATATGCGTAATTAGCAAAGTTAGGACATTTAATCGTTATATTACAGTAGATGTAGTTGATTGGTAGCTTTTTAAGGGATAAGGAAAAACTTAAACAATATGTTAAAGGAAATTCAGAGCTTCACTCTGTCAAGGCGGACGACCAGTGGAGCCGTATTCAACTATAACGAACGCAAAATAAAACAACGAAACAATATAACAATATGGCAAAAATATGCACGTGTTTATGTTGATTTGTATTTACGTTTATCTCGTTACCACAGTAATTATGGCTTTATCGTCGCTACGATAGACGGCCATGGTCTTTGCGACGACACTGGAGAGTTTCTTCTCGAACGCTAGTTCTATGCACGACCTATGGCACCTCCTGTAGACATTCATCTTGGTGTAACATTCAAGGCCAAGCCTTTCCAATAGAAACGCCAAGAACCACATTCCGCCGGGACGAGGCACATCGACGTTAAGGTAACCCACAATGACGATGCGGTTGCGGTCGACCGGGATGATCCACCCAAATGTGTAGATCATAAATCTTCAAGGTCCCTCGTTGACATTCCAGGATGAACGTACACGATGCGGACAATGATTCCATCCCCAGTCTGTAACGCTCACGGGTCAGCAAATTCCACGACAAGGCTCTCGCCCGTCATGGGTAAGGCAATTGGTGCAACGGCCATGCTGTCGTTATTTGCGTAGATCGCAACGCATCAAACCATCATTCGTCACCGGTTTGGACACATATAGCCTCAAGCGCAGCTGCAACACATACGCTGATATGATTTTGCCTTCACAATCATCATGATCCTATTTTTGTCCACTGCAGGACAAAGGCCCCTTCTTGCGATTTGCAATTACCGCTGTCCTGCGCCAACCGATTCCAACATGTCCCGCGAATTTCCTAATTTTATCTCACTACCTTGTTTTCTGCCGTCCTCAACGGCACTCGCCTTCTCTTGGTACCCATTCTGTAGCTCTAATAGTTCACCGGTTATCCATTACATGCCCCCCCCCCCCCCGATCCATTTTCTCGCTTAATGGCAATGAAGATATCGCCTATACCCGTTTCCTCTCCGATCCACATCGCTCTCTTCTTGTCTCTTAGCGTTACGCCTAACATTTTTCATCCCATCGCTCGTTACGCGGTCCTCAACTTGTTCTCGGGCTTTGTTGTGAACCTCTTACTTTCTGTTTCATATGTTAGCACCGGTAGAATGCATTGATTGTACACCTTTCTTTTCAATTATAGTGTTAAGCTCCAAATGAGGACCTGGCAATGCCTGCCGTTGCACTCCAACCCATTTTTATTCTTCTCTAAATTTGCTTCATATGATCAAGGTCCCCTGTGAGTAATTGACCTAGATAAATGTATTCCTTCACAAGAGGCTCTCTGGCGATCCTGAACTCTTGTTCCCTTGCCAGGCTATTGAGCATTCTTTTTGCCTTCTGCATATTAATCTTCAACCCCACTCATACTTCCTTTGTGAAAGTCCTCAATCGTTCGTTGCAATATGTCCCCAGTATTGTTGAACAGGTCAATATCTGCGAACCGAAGACTGCTGAGATATTCGCCGTTGATCCTCACTCCTATGCCGCCCCAATTAAATGGCTTGAATACTTCTTCTAAGCACGCAGTGAATCACATTGGAGAGATTGCGTCTCCTTGTCTGACCCCTTTCTTTATAGGTATCTTCCTGCTTTTCTAGAGGAGAATTATTGTAGCTGTAGAATCTTCGTGGGTATTTTCCAAAATATTTACGTGGGCCTCCTCTACTTCTTGATTACGTAGTGTCTCTATGACTGCTGGTATCTCTACTGAATCAAATGCCTTTTCATAAGTTATGAAAGCCATACAAGAGATTTCTTGATTAGTCAAGCGTTGCCATTATTCTATTGGAGATTATCTTGGTGAGTACTTTATACAATACTGAAAGTAAGCTTCATTTCTTTAACGTCTCCCTTTTTGTGGATTAGTATAATGTAGGCATTCCTCCAGTTCTCTGTCACCCTTGAAGTGGTGAGACGTTTTTCGAAAGTTTTTCAAGCATGATATCTCCTCCCTCTTTGATTAGGTCGACTGTTATTCCATCTTCTCCTGCCGCTTTTCCCCGGGTCCTGTCTTGCAAGGATTTTCTAACTTCGTCGCTAGTTATACATCCTGTTCATTACTACTTCGAATAGCGGTCCGGTGGCAGATCTGGGTGCTGTACAGGTCAGTATATAATTGGTGAGCTGCTTTTACTATATCTTCGAAATTGCTAATGATATTACCCTGCTTATCTTTCAGTGCATACATCTTGCCTTGTCCTATGCCAAGTTTTCTTTCCAATTATTTCATGCTGCGTCCCTTTTTTACTGCTTCCTCCGTCTTGCTCACGTTATAACTTCCAATATTCCTTATTTTTTTCTTGTTGATCAGTTTTGAACCTTCCGCGAATTCTATCTCATCTCATGAGTTGGACACTTTCATGTGTTGTCTTTTCTTTATTACGTCCTTTGTTATTTGGGAGAGCTCACCAACTAGTTGCCTTGGTGCCAGACCTCTCGCTTCAGTGGCTGCTTCTGAAGCCAGCCTAGTTACTGTTTCATTCATTACCTCTATGTCATCTTCATCTCTCTATTCTAAAGCTGCATATTTGTTTGCAAACACCAGCCTAATTTGGTCAGCTTTTACCCTTACGGCGTCTAGGTTGACCTGTTTCTTCTTGACTAATTTTACTCTTTCTCTCATCGTATTGAGGGAGATGCAAGCCTTTACTAACCGATGATCTATGCGCCCTTTACCCTACCTAACACTTCTACATCCTGCATCATGCTGGGATCTGCAGAGAATATGAAATCTATTTCTTGTTTCTCCATTAGCGCTTTTCCAGGTTCACTTTCACGTTTATTAAAGAAGGTATTCATTATTTGTAGCTTATTTCTTTCCGGGAATTCTACTAACATCTCTCATCTAGTGTTCCTAGAATCTACGCCGTAGTTACCAATTGCTTGTTCGGCAGCCTGTTTCTCCCCCACTTTTACATTCAGGTCACCCATGACAACAGTATACTGAGTTTTCACTTGTCTCATCGCTAATTCATCATCTTCATAAAATTGGTCTATTTCTTATTACAAAAATATGGGGCACTAAAAACCCACACAATGTAGAAAACAAAACACACACCACACGCGCTAACTCAAAACTTATGTTTAATTCAAGTATTGAAAAATACATATATTGAAAATGGACGGATCGCTCAAGTCAAGACGAGGTACAAAAAACAGCATGTACCCAAGACATGTGTGAAAATCGATTAATAAAATTGAATTATTTATCATGTATTTATTTATCATTTATCATGTAGTAATAAGGATGGTTGGCTTACACAACGTGTATCATTTCCTTGGTGATATGAGAGGCTTCCGAGATTTCTCGTGTTGTTTGGTTTGGATGACGGAACAAAATGTTTGTGTTTTCGAAGATGGGTTTACAAGGACACGATTTACAATGTAAGGCGAGATGAGAGGATGGCATGCCGTTTAATGAATTTCTGTGCTCTCTGAGGCGTACGTTGATACATCTGCCTGTTTGGCCAATGTACATATGACCACAAATTAGGTAATACTGTGCACTACTCTTGAGAAAGAATCGACAAAGCGATCAACATGTTTCTGGCTGCACTATCTATCACCCAATAACATTACCTGTGCCCTTCTGTGCACAATGAAGCAAATCCGACTAAGCCTGTGGGGTGCAGAAAATGGCACCCGAACACCATAACGCTTTTGCCACAGTTTTTGAGCCATGTGAAATTTTATTTAAGTAGGGAAAGACAGCGAATTTTTTTGTTTCCTTCAATTTGAACAGAAGAATGACGCCCGCATTTTCCTTTCTTTGCAATGCGCACGAGCTTTTCACAAACTGATGTGATGAGGTTCATAGGGTAACCTGTGGCCTTAGGGTGTCCCTTACAAAAAAAATTGTTGAAAGGTTATTGACATATCATTGTTCAACGTCAACAAATGACCTTGAAAGATCATCGAGGAATTGTTGAAACATCATTGAGGAAATTGTTGACAAGTGTTGATAATTGGCCCGCGACATTCACTGGAAACATCATTGTGGCCTCTCAATTTGAAAGATCATTGGCATATCGTTGAAACTATGGTGTACTTCAATGCTGAAAGCCCATTGAAGCATTGTTGAAGATGTGTTGTTTGTCAATGTTGAAACCCAATTGACGTATTGTTGAAATGTGTTGTTTGTCAATGTTGAAAGCCCATTGAAGCATTGTTGAAGCTCAAAATTAAAAGCCCATTGAGGTATTGTTGAAATGTGTTGTTTGTCAATGTTGAAAGCCCATTGAAGCATTGTTGAAGATGTGTTCAGTCTCAAAATTGAAAGCCCATTGACGTTTTGTTGAAATGTGTTGTTCGTCAATATTGAAAGCCCATGGAAGAATTGTTGCAGATCTGTTGAACATCAACACAAATTATGTTGAAATCCCTTTATGCCCCACTGGGTATTTAGCAGTTTAAACCTGCACTTACCTTAAAATACTGCTGAGCTATGTTGCATATAATTAATTACCTTTGATGTCACGTTGGTATGTTTGCTGTGAGAGGATAGGGATAAAATTTAAATACAGCCGTTTTGTATCGCAGGCCTCTGTCACCCTGGGCTCAAAACATGCTCCTAGATTGCCTGTAATAAAACATATTGCAAAACTGCTAGCAGTACTGTTATGCCACTTTTTTCAGTTGTCAGTGAATGGTCCTCCACAAAACCAAGAGTGCTGAACTGATGCAGACAAAAACCATTTTTCTAGGTGAACTGTTTATTTGTAACCAAACATCTGTGTAAATGTACAACCATTTGTAGTTTGAGAACATCAGAAACTTCTTAAAAACTATTGCACAGTACCAACTTCCTGCAGCTTGACACCGTAACAAAATTGAATACTGAAGGTGTAGTATGTGTGGCCCTCAAGTAAAACACATTTCCCAAAAGAAATAAATTTAAAAAAATAAATACCTAAATAAATAAATGTAGAAGCAGACTGACATGACTGTCAATAAGAACACTCAAAAAAGGTACTTGCTTTCTCTATTAGGGAGCCAGTGGTACTATTACCATGGCACGATTTGCTTGAGCCCACAGCACTCAAATGAGACCTGATATGCAGGGTGGTTATCTTTAAGTTTCATGGAATTTATTAAACACGGACTGTTGCAGCTAACATAATTCTAGATAGAGAGTGCCAAACATTACTTGCATGAGAAATCAAGACACCATAGTCAGCTGATTAAGAAAAACTCAGTTCCTAATAAAGTTTTTACGAATTGTAGACGGTAATTTTACAAGGTGTATGCACTAAGAACGAACTTCCAGAATGACACCAGTAACGAGACACATGCCATCAAACTGGCTGTAGAAATGCACTGCTGTAGCACTTTTTTGTTAACAAAACGCACTGTTATGCATTGAAGCACAAAAGTAACCGGAATGCCCATGTATTTCTCTCACATTTATGAAAAAATCTCGCAACTGGTGTCATCCTGGAAATTAATTTCAAGTGAATATGTCTTTCAACCTCACTGGCTACAATTTGCAAACTGAAATATGTGCCGTGATGTTTAAGTGAATTAATAAATTTATGAGAATCAGTTTAATGTTTCCATTTCTTGTGCTAGTAATGTCCACCTCTGAATAATCCCGCTCAAGAACAAAAATTATGCTACCTGGCACAGACAACTTTAAAAAAATCTGTAAAACTGAAAAAGGACCACTGTACAATCCTTATTTGTTGGTTGAATGGTGTGTGCCAATTTCAGTAAACCTTACATACTTCTGAAATATGGCAATCACAATAAGTGATGCTTATGGTAGCAGTTTATTATGCTGCATTGCTGTTGCATGATACAGTTGCGTTTTCTGCCATGATAACGTTCCTGTGCAGGTCATTCCATATCAAGCGACTTATTCATATTTACTTCAGATTTTTATATGAAAAAAAAACTATTAGTGATGTGCTGGAATAAAACAAAGTTACTCCTTTTGTGAGTTCAATTTTATTCACTGTCACAAAAAAATAACGAAAGAATTCAGAAAAAGATATGGTTTCATGCAAACATGAAAGGCACATCATTGCCATTACCGGAGATTTTTTGTTGCATTTTAAATTTAAGCCGACTTATACCTATTAATTTTTACTCATGTATTTTAGATAGCAATAAACCATGTTTACAAAGCTATGTAAAATGCAGTTTTTACAGAACTCTAACAATGGCACAGATGCACTTGCAGGTGTGCGATTCCATGCCGAATCGACTAGTGTTTTTTTGACACCACACATATAGCTGAAACATTGCCATGTGTTTACTAGAGTTCAAAACTCGTTACCCACTTTTATTAATTTTTGCCAGATATTTTGTAGCATTTTGGTGACAGTTTAGTTTTCCTGCTCAGCTGAGCTAGAGGACATCAATCAACATTCTTTTTCAAATGCACATTGTATTGATCGAGGCCTTCAAATGGTGTGCGTGGAAATACGGTGAAGTGATGCAACTGCCAAAATAGCCAATTTTTCAAATATTTGAATACTTCGATTGCTTTTGGCACCGGCAAAAATGAGTCAAATTGCAATCCGTTAGATTTTTTTTCGTAACGAAAAATTCACAGGACAGAACTTAAATACAGAATGGTAGCCCAAGTGACATAGTATAGCAAAAAAATATGTGCAGCTTTGAAGGTTCAGCTGATCGCCTGTAAAAAAAACAAAAAACAAATTCTAATCTTTTGCAAGAAGCTTCATGTTGAAGGAAAAAACAGCTTTCGTAGTTGGCCAAAAAATATGTGATACATTATTGGATAGCTCTACATGTCTGCTATGCATGTGTGAAGTTAAAGAAGGCATTATTTTTAAATGCGAGAAATTCTTTTTTGAAATTTTGTCAGCACCGACTTTTCTCGGATGTGCGCACAGCTTGCCGGCTGGGAATGCGCACGACAAAGCTGGCTTTGTCTCCACACAGATGACAGAGAAGCGGTGTTAGGGTCTGCATTTTATTGCCAAGGGCCACATGCTCTAACGCAACGAGGCTTGTGTTTAGTGTGGGCCAGGTAAACCATACAGCCATTGCACATAAACTATCAATACGAGGTCTGTTAGAAAAGTATCTGACCTTTGGCTGAAGAAAAAAAAAACTGGCATAACTGGAGCGTTGGAAACCTAATCACCCTCAAAGTAGTCTCCTTGGGACTCCAGTCACTTCTCCCAGCAGTGCTGCCATTGTTAGAAGCATTCCGAGAAGGCCTCTTTCCGAACGGAGTTTAGCTCAGCTGTCCTTGCAGCCATAATGTCTTCTCTTGTCTGAAATCACGCTCCTTTCAATGGCCTCTTGATTTTGGGAAACAGCCAGAAGTCGCAGGCGGCCATATCAGGAGAGTAAGGAGCCTGTCGAACTACAAGGGATTGGTGTTTCGCCAAAAAAGTCTGAATCAAGTGCGAGAAAAGCATTGTCGTCATGGATGCGCCAATTTCCTGTTGACAACTTCGGTATCTTGCGCCACACAGCATCACATAGGCCATGCAGGACATCCCTGTAGTAGTCTTTAGTGATTGTTTGACCCTGTGGTGCGTACCCGTGGTGTACCACACTGCGGGAGTCAAAGAAAGCAGTCAGCAACACTTTAACGTTGATGCGCACTTAGCGGTCTTTGGTTGGTGACGTGGAATGCTTCCACTGTAATGACTGGGATTTGGTTTCCGGGTCGTAAACATACCCCCAAGACTTGTCACCAGTGATTATGGTGTTCATGAAGTTGGGGTCACTGTTTGTGGAATCCAGCATGTCTGTGAGACTTCAACACGAAGTTGCTTTAGCTCCAGCATGAGCAGTTTGGGAACGAATTTCGGTGCAACTCTCTTCATGGCCAAATCTTCAGTGATAATGGAATGTGGATAAAATGTGCTGATGCCCACCTCTTCCACAATTTCTTGGATAGTCACACGACAGTCCCGCATCACCACGGGGTTCACTTCGGCAATGACCTGGTCATTTCGGCATGTTGATGGCCGACTGGAGCGTGGCTCGCTCTCCACCGATGCATGGCCGTCTTTAAACTGGTTGTACCACTCCTTAATCTGTGTGCTGCTCATAGCATAGTCACCAAAAGCAGTCTGAATCTTCGGAATGGTTTCCACTTGGCTGTCGCCCAGTTTCTGGCAAAATTTGATGCAGTAGCACTGCTCCAGTCACTCCGCCATTTTCCTTGCAATAAAAAACCGACGAGAGCACTGTGTACTACCTCATTCAAATGCTGCGTCCCAGCAAGTCACGCTATTGGCAGGCAGGAAAAAACTCGTGCATGCGCACAAAGGTTCAAGGGCAGCTGATGAAAACGCACTTGTTACATATTCATCAGGTGTTCGCAAAAAAAGGTCAAATACTTTTCTAACAGACCTCGTACGTATTAAATACGTGAGGGAATCCTGCAGTGCTAAAAGATATGGTTCGTGCAGTTTACAAAAAGAAACATCAGCTATTATGTAGACAGTAAATCCAGAAAGAGCGCTGATATTGTTTATACAAAGCATTTTAAAGGGCATGTCGCAGTGCAATACAACATAGAGGGAGCAGGACACTTTGTGCCCTGCTCCCTGAAGCCCAATGACGATGCAAGTAGAAAACACCTTCATAATTAGGACTGAAAACCTACATGAGTACGAACAAATTCTTGTGGTGTTGTTTGCTACCACTGTTTTAGAGCCGGAACATGCTCATCTACAAAAGTCATATGTGCCATGTTTAGTCTGATGTGGTCAGACACTATTGGCAACCACTTCTTGCGTTCATGTTAAAAAATACGAATTGAGACTGCAGGTGCAGCGCTAGACGTCACCTGCCTTCGCAATGATAAAAAAGGCAGTCAGTTTGTTGAATAGTTCTTGTGGCTAATTATATTAACAATATTTCCTTACTAGATGACATGGCTTCATATATTTATGCTATATTTATGCTGTATGTGTGATCCACAAATCAACATTATAAAAAATAATTTATCGCACTTAAACAATAATACCTTTTTGTTACTTGTCACATGTATAGCAGACATGTAGGGCTGTGTAACGATGGGCGACATATACTTTTGTGCCAACCACCAAAGCTGATTTTGTTACCTTCAACACGAAGCTTTTTGCAAAAAATTTGAACTTTACAGTTTTTTTAGCTGATGAACTGAACCTCCAAGGCTTGAAATATTTTGCAGCTATCCCAAGTCAACCAGTCTGATTTTATATTTATTTTGTGCCTTCTGTATTTCCCTACGTTAGAAGAAAATTCAAGCTTTGCAAATTTTGGCACTCACACCACTTCAGTCTCTTGACATGAACACCATCTGAATATTTGATCATACAATTTCCCTTTCAGAAGAAACGTGTATCAGTGCCTTCTAGCTTAGCTGGGCAAGAACAATAAATTTTTGCCAAAGTTCAAAAAAAATTTTGCGAAGGAAAATAAATGGGGAGCAAGAGTTTGGAGCTTAAACTATATCTGTGATGGTCAAAAAAACGTTGGTTGGTTGCCCTGGAATGACTCAAGTGTATGTACGAAAGCAAATTTTCTCATTGTACCTACTCAAAATCAAGCAAACTTGAAATGGTTTGCCATAATGGAACAGTTCTTGACAAAATTGGGTGGTTTGGCATGAAATGGCTTAAGATACTTAAAAAATATATTAATAAGGAAACACTTTCCTTACTAGAACCATATCAAAAACTAACATAAAAATGTAGTGAACTATAACAAAGCACAGCACTTGTATTCTGGATTGAGCAATCCAATGTGGACTTCTCAGGAGACTAGCATAATTAACATAAATAAAATTAACATAAAAATGTGAAGGCATAGAAAGGCACAACATTTGTAAGCTCATTTGAGAAATCCAAATTGGGCCCTTCAGGAGACTAACACAGAACATAAAAATGTCGAGAGTTACAAAAGCACAACACTTGTGTTTTGGTTTGAGCTGTCCAACTTGGGCTCTTGAGAGGTTATTGGTCCCATGCGAGAAGCGAGGCCACAGTTCTTTACATAGGGCATGTTGGTACCAGGCAATTTGCAACACGTGAAGCCTGCAAGAACAAGAAGCCAGAACAAGTTTTAAAAAGCAACTTCCACATGCAAAAGAATGGCATGCAATCTGCCCTCGTTATAACGAAATTGATTTATGTATTTGTGTTGCTTTAGTCCAACTTTCCACGGGTACAGCTTTACAGCATGACCATTTAAATTTATTCAGTGCGGCACAGGACTCCACTAAGTGTCAAATGCAGGAAAGGGCAAAGAGGAACAAAACACTGTAGCAAAATAACTTTATGAATATCCTCAATGTCAAAGATGTGAGCTTTGCTTGCTGAGAAACGAAATGGTGAAACAAATTCACGTCGTTCATAAATAAACCTGAACTGACAACTAAAATTATTTCTTGTAACTTTCATAATTAAAATTTGCTGCACTTCACTGTGCTTTTCCATGCTCCAAATACAATACTGTCATGTCACTACAACTGAGTGTAGCTTCATTTGATGTTAGGTTTCCTGAGTTCACATGCAATCGGAATGTACTTCTCGCCTTACAATGACTTAAGACTTTCTACATTAAAGAAGACACTGCTTACAGTGAAGTATGTTTTCTGCCTCGACGACTGAATTACTGTTCTAATGAGGATTCCGTGTAGTGCACCAAGCTGCTTAGCATGACACATCCAGAATGTGACAGAGACGAAGAAATGCCGTCTTTTAAGAGCCATATGCGATAGGACTGACTTCTTTAACCCTTTTAGGGTTCACTGCCGTACATCTGTGGCTGTGATGGAACGTTCTGAAAAAAATTTGCCTTTTCAGAACAAAGTGTTGCCTAGCATCCCACTGGAGGTGCTGCAACCTTCTGAGACTTCTAGTAAATATTCTTATAGTGCTGTCGCTCCTTGGGTTTCTCCAAAACTGATTTTTCACCTAGCTCCTTGGTGTCTGTCATTGCAGTAATTTGGGAGTGTTGCCACAAGTTTTTTCTAAGTTTCTTTACACAAAAAAATTATGCTGCTTTATCCTGCATAAAAAAATAAAACATGTAAAACTGCAAATACTGAAATGGTATTGCCACTTTATTGTTATTTAAAAATATTATTTACCAGTTTATTTTTTCGGAATGTCACTCTGAAGAACTTAAATCTGCAATAAAAATATTAAGGGTGCGCGAAAAGTGATTTTTGAGGCTGAACCGAATAATGCTAGAAGCAAATCAAATAATGGATAGTTTCTGAATAATGAACGGCTGATATCACAATTAATGTAAGATGAGGCTCACATCCTAGTATTATTAAAGTTAGCAAGTTTCTGTCATTGTTATGTTATGAAAAGCTGTTTATTAAAAGCACAAATGGAGCAGCAGAAAGTTTCTTCACATGCACAGGACTCTTCAGTAAGCATAAATGATTGCTGTACAGCCTCTCAAGTACAGCTACTGAAGTAACGTAGCCTGGTCTGCTATTACAAGTTGTTACGTTTTATGTCTACACTATGTTATTGGAGGTGAAAATTTACCGTACTTTGGCTCAAATTTCATGTTTCATTGGTGTTTCGAAATATTAGAATACTCGCATTTACAAATAGTGACCATTCAAAGACTAAATTGAATAGGACACTATTCAATTCGAAAGTTTTGAGCATTTGCACACCACAAAAAATATATAACTCCTAAATTAGAGAGGCATATTTCTCCCCAAAATGTGATCCTCAACGGGCTAAACAAGAGCGACAGAAAAGCCCACTTATCTTTTTGATTAATTTAAGCCCATAATCTACTTGGCAATGGTTCATAATAACCCTGTTAACAGGTAGGTGAAGTAAGGAAGCAGGAATCAATTCTAACAATTTCAGAATGGGAGTAGTGGACATGTCCGATGGTCTGTAAGAAGCTTTATACATTAGGCCCCAAGAGCCTATTCTCAATTTATTGAAGTATATGGGGAAAAGCCACATAAATATTTTTTTCATATCTTAGAATACACATAAATATTTTTTTCATATCTTAGAATACAAAGTGATAAAGTGTGCGTTAATAAATACGAGTAATAGGTTAAGTGCTTAGAATGAGTAAGCGCCCACTAAACATAGTACTGTTGACAGCAATGCTTGCAACTCTGTCCCTGTTGTTTCTTTGATTGAAACAACCAAAAGAAAATTGCCACACCACTCAGGTTCCTTCTGCTAAAAGGCTGCTGTCTGGCATCACATGGACCTCCTTCAATATAGGAGCAACCTTAATTCGATGTGGTCTGTTAAAATTGGTGAAACTACTGTTTCACATCTCAGAACCTGGAGAGCTGTTTTGACTTCTGCAATTTGGTGAACATGCTCCTGCTCGAGCTGAGCAGTAACCACACTTGAGCATACCTTCTCCGCAATTCGCGTATTAGAATAACATTTTCAGGCTAACTAAACATGTCCTCCATGCCAATAGATTTGGAGCGTGCTTCACAGACAACTATTCCTTGCAATGACAGCCAAGTAACACTGCTAATGCGCAAATGCAGCTCATTTTATGTGGTGGAGCCACTAAAAACTTTCAGCAGTGAAGGCAGCTTTTAAATTTCAGAAGCATTTGAGTATGGCGGCATTACGCACTTAAGATCGTACGAACAGTCATTCCAAATAGTAGGCTATTGTCGCATACAACTGCACACACGGGCTACTTGAAAGTCGTTTGTTATGCCAATGGCAAGTTCATAATTTTAGAAAAAAATGGGAATGTAAAAATGCAACCAGAAAGGATATATGGTACTTGCCTATAACAGCACTGACCCTGGTGGGGTCAAGAGCCTTTTTTGCCCCTTGGTGTTATTTCCAAAGCCCAAATGGCCCATGAGCTCCTCCTCTGTGAACACATGGTGAAGCAATGCCCTTGCAAACTTTCCTGGTCCACCATGGCAGGCCATGGTAAACTGTGCCAGGATAACCTTCTCAATGTGCACTCCTTCAACCTATGTGAACCTGCATGTTTAAGTAAATGTTAGCAAAACAGTTTTAAGCCTTTCAAGCACATTCACACAACAGCCCTACTGCAAATAAATTACAAAAGTACCTGTTGCAAATCTAGATTGCTAAACTTGACTTCTTACAAGCTTCTTATGCTGTCTGGACGCCACATGTTTCAGAAAAACAATCCAGCACAAACAAGAATAATAAACCAAAGTATCCAAACATCTAGTACTTGAAAAAGGGGAGTACCAGCGAAACACAAATGACACGCACACAAGGAAACGGCATTAGACACGGACGGACGTTGGGACGGACCAGCGTCCGTCCCTGTCTAACGCCTTTTACGTGTGTGCGCGTCCTTTGTTTTGCTGGTACCCCCCTTTTTCAAGTTCATCACGCACCAACTGGCCCAAGAGCTTGCGCTAATGCACATCTAGTACTATTTATTGTGATTACCATTCTTAGGATACTTCATATTTTCAGGTGTTTGTCTCTATTTTCCCATCCATTTGTGTCAATAGGTAGTCCATGGTCTAATGGGGAGATTGGGCTGCTATGTTAAGGGAAGAGTTCAAAATCAACCGTTGGAACAACTTGGGTGACTGGGTACGCGACCCTGGGCATATGCCACTTTTCAATGAATCTCCTTCCCGCTATCTTGGGCAACTGCTGCTGCTTGTGTTGGCAAGCAGCATTAAGAGCTCAAAGAGGGACATGATTGTCGATCATTACTAAGATTACCACTACACGTCACGTTAGCTTGCTGTGCTGCAGAAGTAATATGTGAGATTCCACTCCACTGTATGAAATGTACATAAGCTGCAAGGACAGTATGTGCCAACCACCACCTCAATTAAATTAATCGACTCGCAAAGCACAGGCTGCACAAGATCACGGAGTGAACTCAGAAGTTTGTGGACAGTCAGTTGATGTTCATGTCAGGGACCTCTAGGGAAACTCAGTCATTTCCTCGATGTGCATCATCGTGCCGTCATACATTGTATTACAATTCTGTCTGTCTCGTTGTACCACCGTTCTAATAGTCATCACGTATCACCACAATTCAAAATATAAATAGACACTTATATCTACTGTTTATTTAATCTTTATGGAGAATACTTTGAGCATGAGTTTTTGCAAAGATCATGAATTCTACAGCTTAAAGGAGCACTAAAGCAAAATTAAATTAATTAAATTCGGGCGTTTTAAGTGCCAAAACGACAATCTGATGTTTAGGCACGCCTTAGTGGGGAACTCTGGACTAATTTTTACCAAATCAGGCTGCAAGGTACCTGGGCAGTTTTGTATTTCACCTCCATCAAAATGCGGCTGTTTGATCCTGTGACCTCGTGCTTAGCGGAGCTGTGCCAACACCCCTAAGCAACTACGACATGAAAGCACTAAAGAGAAAAATTATTTTAGATGTATCTGTACATGACCTTCCTACTATTCAAGAGATTCACTCATACCGTGACAAGAGGCTGAGTAAACTGTAAAAGCAGCAAGAGGAAAGATTGGTGGCAGTGCTGCCTTGAAGTTACCACACCCGCTTGCTGTGACGTCATGGATTTTGATGATGTCTGTTGAGGTGTAGCAATTTTTTTTACAAATAAAGATGTTCTTCATCGTATTCCAAAAACCCAAAATAAAAAGCGTCAGGAACTTTTACAGAACCAACACAGCCCAAGTTTGAAAAAATACTTGGAATCCATGATGTGACAATGAGGTGTCAGCACAAAGATTTTGGGGCGATACTCAGAAAATTGAACTTTGAGCTTTATTTTCTCTAATAATCAAACAACTACCAAGAAAGTTACAGAAGTAGTTATTTAACACGACGCTTTATTTTAAATTCATTTAAGGTGTCATTAGTGTCCCCTTAATACAAAACAAGGAATGCACTTGGCTGCGTAATAGGTTAACATGCATCACTGGTTCTCATTAAGGTAGGATTATCAGTATAGCAAAGGGCATGCACTGGCTGCTCCAGAGGGGAGCCCTTCCACTTCCCCTCAACCTCCCAATTTCCAATTTCTTCATGAGCAGTGATGCAATTTCTGTATCTTAACGAGACATAATGCCAAGGAGATTAAAAATGCCATGCTGGCTACAGCATGTGGTGACCGGCAGTTCACACCGTCCAGCTCGGCATCAATATTTTTGGAATTTGGCCCTTGAAATGCAGAAAGCCCCGATCGCTGCTCGTTCTTCAGCCAACTTTCTCAAAGGGTGCTGCTGTTCTGGTTTGATACCTCTAGCTGTGCACTGCTGTATGACATAGGTCATAATACCTTCGTTCTGGTAAAACTAGAAAGATGTGCACTCATGCAGATCACTAATGTCCACACTAAGTTTCTGAACGCCCCTCTCATATCAGGCATATACACTGAAAAAGGCACATTCCGCGTTTAATATGTTCACAAGTGACAATGAAATTCACTCCCAGTCCCAGTGCAGTTGCAAAGTCTTTAAGCTGAGTGCTTAAAGGCACCATGTCTCCTAATGAAGGCACTCTGCACCAATTGATCACTGGAGCAAATGCGTTGCAGTTGCATCAGCAATGTTGTTGTTTTTTCTGCTTCCTGCAATACATTTTCACGGTATCACTGTATTTGATCATCGTGACGCTACAGAATGGATGGCCAAAGAATTCACTTTTACCGTTCCAGCTGGGGCCTCTCCCAGCTCATTTTGAATCTGAAAAAAGATGTCACTATTAAAACGTGAAGCCACGATACAGCAAAAGCGACAATCAAAAGAGCTACATGGACCATTAGGCTGACATAAATGGACGGATACACATGACTAGTCATTGAATACACTTAAGTGTGGCCGCTCTTGCCAATGGCAGTGTGAGCTTGTCAAAAAATTTATTTCACATTCCTCTAGTTACTTTAAACATTATTTCCACGCATCTACTTAACTGTTATGGCCACATATTAAACGCAGCTCCTTCATATAAAACCAGTGTTACATTCCTTTACTCCCCGTCTACCTGATGCTACTGAAGTTTTGCTTACTCTCAAAGAAAGAATTTCACAGAACTGCTCTTTCGACAAAGCATTATTCCAAGCTTGTGGCAAAGCGCCGTGATTTAGTTCACAACGATGCGCTCCCCTTTCAATCTGTTCACTCTATAGTGCTCTGATTCAAAGCAAAAATTGCTTTTCGACATAACTAGCTACTTCTATGGTCACAAGAAACAATGCTAATTATTGATGTTTATGTTGCCGATAACGTATACATGCCGCCTCGAAGCACAGTGGGACGACAACGCAGATATGCCAGGCATCTCGTTCCTTTACTGATTTTAAAACTATTGTTAAATCAGTTACTGAAGTGCGAAAAGCTGCAATTTCACGAAATTACATTATTTTGAATGTTGTAGGACCTGGAGTGCCATGAAATCTGCCTTTCCGTGAATGCAAAGAGCGCCTACGCGAAGCCGTTTGGGCGAAGCACTCGATGGCGACGAACGGAGAAGATGAAAAAATAAAGTTGAATGCGCGCGACCTGGGGGAAAACAAAACGCACGCGGTTGGCAAGGCGTATAACTCGATGATTTCGCAGCACTCTGTGGCATCACCCCTATTGTATCTCACGTATCGCATGTACACCCTTGAAATTCTTTATTATTATTGCGCGACAGCCTCCTCTGTGTTTTCCGATCGCGCGAACATCGGCCGCACGGCGTGTCAGATAGTGGCCTTGAAGCACCGCGGAGTCACTCGATCCTGAAGGGAACAGCGCAACAGAATACACTTTCGCCAATCCCACCGCACCCCCCCCCCCCCTTTTGCTGAAAGCTCGCTCACACGCCTTGTACTAGCGTGGCGCAAACGAAATATCTTCGATTACAGTACGGATCGGATGGTTTCACGTCGCATTGTTTTGCGCTCATTAATAAGGCTAACTCAATCGGTGCTCGAACACCGTATCAGAAATCATGGCGTACAACATGCCCTGTTTTAGGTGGCACCACATAGCTGCCTTACGTCACCACAAGCGGAGTGTAAAGTTAAACCAGGACAAAACTCCACGTTATCTACCACAAATCTAGTGCTGTACAACCCATTCTCGCAACGGAAGGATAGTACTAGGAATGAAAACTAGAAAAGAGGCGCGCGGAAGACACGCACAAGCGCTGAAATCATTTCCCCGCTTCCGTTCACCGCGTCGCAATGGACGAACAAGCGGAATTCGAAACACTCACTCACCCTTGATGTCGCTGAGTCGGAGGCGATCATGGCGATCTTCGAGGCAACAAGTCCATAAAAAGCGAGCAACACGCAGGAATATTCCAAAGATGTCACAGCGAAGCACACAAAGAACACAGAAAATGCAGGAAACTCTCAAGCTAACGGCTTGCACGAACTCGCCGGAATGCGCCAAACATCAACAGCAGCAAACGCGCAATCATACATGTACACTCATACAAATACACGCTTATATTATCATAAATTGTACCATTGGATAACAAATTATGTAATTTCATGTTATTACTGAACAATTGTTGCGATTTGCAAGTGTATAAAAGTTTTTTGCTTCGCTTCTTTGATGAACTACTTTCTTTAGCGCAGTAAAGCAGTGCACCGGCCGGAGCTAATGGCATGCGCGGGAAAAGGCGCCAAATTCAAACGTCACAAACGCCGCGCTAATTTGTGCGCGCACAGTTTTCGTCGTTTGGATTTAAAAAAAAAGAAGTAATGCGTGCCGCAACCATGTGAACTGAACTATTGACCAGAAAAGTACAGAAACGTCGCTGTTTGTGCTTCTTATTTCGACGTCATGGCAAAGTGCGGGCGGTCTGTCGTCCCATTCTTTAAACATTTGTGCGTGTGCTCCTGCGCTGTGCGATTTGTCACCGAGAACGTATAGCAGCGCAGATTGTGCTTGGTGGCCGAGCAGATTCCGAACACATTCGCCAGCACCCCGTCTAGGTCACAGAAAAGAATTTGGCCTCCATGTGAAATATGAGCACCATGTCGTACATATCGGCCAAGCTTTTCGTTTCGTTCTGTATAGCGCGCTAACGGGTAAGCGAAACGCACTCTGTAAAAACGATGTTCACTCCTTTCTCCGCCGCACCCACCGTGGTGGCATAGTGGCTGAGCTGTTGCTCTACTAACCCGAGTGCTTGGGATCTAATGCCGGCCGCGGCGGCTGCATTTCGATTGGGGTGAAATGCAAAAACGACCGTGTACTGTGCGTTCGGTGCAGGTTAAAGAACCCCAGATGGCAAAAATAAATATGGCGTTTCTTACTACGGTGCGGCTCATAATCAAAGCGTGGTTTTGGCACGTCAAACCCCAGACTTCAATTTTGTTAACGTTCTCCGCCACCTTGACCATATTTAACATGGAGGCATGCAATGCCGTTTCCTAATTAACACACAGCCAGGGCACTGGCCCCTTATAATGGACGCCGATGGAAATGCAGGATGCGTCCAATCATCAGGTGTTTGTCACTGCTTGTAGGGACGTTTGTCTTCTGAAACTGCATATATATATATATATTTATGCAGGGTGTTTCTGCTAACTTTAGGCCGAGTGTAAACTCTATGACGACGCGACTAAATGCATGTTGCTCCCTTTGGTATGTAGCGTGTCGCGCTATTTGTGTATTTTTGCTTAATTAGCTATTTAGTCAAGCATAATTAACCAACTTCTGAAGCAAGGAAGTTAGGAAAGAAATTCCAATTAGAAAGTTGCAGAGCTGTTGGCAACACGTCCGAATAAACAGTTTCTGTCTTTCTATCTGTTAAGTATTATTGTTTTTCACCTTACTGCGGATGCTCGCGAAATAGAAAAAGCACCACGTGACATATGCCCGCCTGCGAGTCGTGATTGCACTGCTCCTAAGCCTTCTGCGCACAAACGAAAACATACCATTTAACCGGTGTGAACACCCGTCTGCTTATCGCCATCATGAACCGCAGCGAGGGAAGCACGTCGCTGGCGTCAATACCACAGCCAACGCCTTCGTCACTGCCCTGTCGCCTTTTAAGCGGCAACACACCCTGCTCGATGGTATGCTCGTTTGGGAGCGCTGCAAGCACGGCGCGCAAGCGGATATGTCAGGTGATATTTTTTCTATTTCACGGGCATCCGCAGTAAGCTGAAAAACACTAACACTTAATAGATAGAAAGTGAGAAATTGCCTAATAGGACGTTTTGCAAAGTGCTCTAGAGCTTTCTAATTAGAATTTTTCGCCTAACTTTGTTCCTTCAGAATGGCTAATTTTCTTGACTAATTAACTACTTAGGAAAAATACAAGAATAGCGTGACACGTACAAGAGTGAGCAACATGCATTTGGTCGCATCGTCTTATGGTGCATCGGCATATTTTTAAACTCTGAGTAAAGTTAGCTGAAACACGTGTATATACGTCTATGGTTCAAGTAACGTGAAACAACACCCTGTATATATGCAATGGTGATCAAGTGATCAGTAAACCAACATATATGTGCAAAAGACGCACACATACATATGTGCGTGTGTTTTTCACATGTACTTCGAAACTCAATATTGCTTGTGACTCAATTTTATTCAACAATAAGTTAACAGCATTTAGTCAACGACTTTATTGTTGGAAACTACTCAACAATGGTTCAATAGTCAATACTATTCAACAATATGTCAAGAGAATTTAGTCAATGACTTTATTCTTGAAAACTACTCAATATTGGCTCAATAATACTCAATACTATTCAACAATATATCAACAGAATTTAGTCAACGACTTTATTGTTGGAAACTACTCAACAATGGCTCAATAATACTCAATACTATTCAACAATATATCAAGAGAATTTAGTCAATGACCTTATTGTTGAAAACTGCTCAACAATGGCTCAATAATACTCAATACTATTCAACAATATACCAACAGAATTTAGTCAACGACTTTTTTGTTGTGAACTGCCCAACAACTTTACTGTTGAATTATTGCCTGTGGTTTCAATAATTGTTGAGGTATTGTTGAAAGGCTATTGAGTCAACAATTCGTCAACAATATGCCAACAACTTTTCAACAGTCATTTTCATAAGGGGTTCCACTTGCATTCGGAATGTCATGCTCAGCTTGTACACGCAAGTTTTTTTCCAAGGCCGCACGTAAGCATGACAGAACAATTCAGCGTTTCACAATTTTTGAGTGCCCCGACGCAAAATCTAAAACCACTTTTCCAGATCGTGGATTATAGTGCCAGCAAAGAAGTGAAGAAACTGCAATCTATTATTACTGGGCAGCTCGGAGGTGAATTTTAGACCCATGGCTTCTTTTTCAAAGAATCAACAATGTCTTCCATTCTCTGTGACGCACGTTATCTGTCAATAAAAGTCAAATAATTGGCCATATACTTGAAGACTGATACACCCTCCTGTAACTTGACATTCACAGTACTATCTGCCGCGCCAAAAAAAAAATGGAACTTAATATTTGCGCCACACAAGGACCTACACAAACACTTCATTTCTGCATAAATAGCTTCCGCGCCAAATCACGAAGGTTGATTTTAAACAGGAGGTCAAAATTTCTAAAAATGAAACAAAAGAAACACCACATCTACTCCTAAAAGCTAGTTCGTCGTTACATTCTAAAATACAATCTTGAACATGGCTTAACAATTTGTCATGAGGCAAGGAATAATACACATAAACTACGTCAATGATGAAGGCTGTGAAGTCAGCAAGACCCTTCCTGTAAAGGTGCTCCACAATGACATCAGAGTTAGCATAAGAAGGGTCTGTTACGGTTAACACAGGTAGGTGCTTGTGAAGATACTTAGACACGGTTAGCTTTCAGGGGTCCTTTTCCGACACAGTTGCTATAAACAGCATTTCCGGTTTGTGCCTTTTAATAGCGAAAAATATTTCTAGCTCTACACATTTGCTTTCTCAACACTCGAGTCATGCTTGTCTAAATTAAGACTTTTCAACAGACGCTTCGCTCTCGTTTTTACCTCCTTGCTTTTCACCGAAACTGGTTTAAAATTTTTCCCAAGAACTTCCATGGCTTTTTATCTGAAGATACTATCTTTAATAGTTACAAAGAAATCTTCTTTATTATATGTAAGACCTCTGAGCTTGTTTTCGGAACAAAGAACAGTCAGGAAAGACTGTTTCATCTAGGGGACTAGAGCAAGCACGACCATAAATAGTTATGGTATTCGTTCACATCAAAAGCCGTACGCAGATTAGCTCTGTGTATCATTGAATAAGTTAGCATAAGCAATAAACGAAATATCAAACGGAAAGAAAGACAACATTGACGGGTAGCCTGGTAGAAGGTATTAATTTGAAAGCGTTCATGTAGGCCTTTTCCAAGTGACACAACCAACGCAATGAGCGTTGTCTCTAAATGCGGATAATACGAGTGGCATAGATGTCCTCAAGCACCAGTCTTTTGTTTGTGGAAACGTACTCGTTGTATACGCATTTGGCGCTTTCTCGCTATGCTCTGAGCACAGCAGAGCACCACGTGTAGCCGAGAAGGCAATTTCATTGAAATGCGAACTTTCGTTGTAGTTCCAAGTGCGAGATTTTTTTTTTCGTCCGCCGTACATCCTGTCTTGCTTTTCTTTTTAATTCGACCGCAGTTAAGTGCCCGAAAGTTGGTTTGCCTTGTCTGTCTATCCATCATACGTCCATTCTCTTACGCTGACGACGATCGTCTTCATCGACGGCACACACAACTGTGTCTGTCATCGTTAGGCCACATCAACGTCCCCTGCTTTGTTATTTCCACAGCGCAAAGAAAAACGAAAGCTTCTTCACAACCGCCTCTACTTGGAAACGAACCCATGTAGGCATTGGGCATGTGGGAGTCGAGCGCGCTTACCACTTACCTACCGTGCAACAAATCTGCTTAGTAATTTGTGCAAGGCGTTGTGCTCCAAATAAACTCCTTGAATAGTGGCGTAATAGCGTGTATTTAGGAGGCCTGAACGAGCATCGCTGTAGTAAACGAATAGTACATTATGTGCATTGCACATAAATTGTTTTTGGAAACATGGTAGTGAGTTCGCGGACACTTATTCGTTCGCATGCTCCTGAAAACAGCGTCGTCGGCACAAGAAAAGCGCACATGACAATAATGAAGATAAACCTCAATCATGGCACATACCCGCGAAAGAGGATACGCATGGAATGAATAAAGTGGCTGCTGAATAAATGCCTTGAAAACATTGACGATGTCAATGCCAACAGTGATGACGCAGCGACAACGCTACGTACTTTAGACAAGTTTAGACGTAGTTTAGCTGTCAGGATGTGCCCTATATACCATCACCTGCATGTTTGCAGGGAAAATAAAATGACTCATAGTTCATAGATGGCAGTATGTCATTTCGTTCATGACAGCAGTTGTTGAAGTCGTGGCTTCAGGGTTGACTAAGCTCAAGCGCAACCCTAAAAACAAGCCATCGAGCATGAAAATCCACAAAATCTAACAGAGCAAGAGCCTCGCGACCTGTATCCTTAATCTCGACTTGCACAAAAAAATAATTGATCGAGGAAAACGGTATAAGAATATTTCAATGCAATCTCAAGTGTTACGTTTCAGTCACGTCAGGCATGTAGGTTTCGACACTTAACAACGGTGAAAAAATTGGCTGTCTCGCGGGAGTTTTAGAAATTTGTTATGATGACCACAACACCACCTGACCTTGATGACACCCAAGATAACCGAAAATAAACGATATGCACCTAAGTTACCTTGATCAAATACGTACAAATGCTAAAATTCTGAGCCACGTCGATCAAAAAGCAGCAGTTTCGCCCGAAGAACGAAGCCCTGACAGTGGCAGCAAAGTTTAGCGTCGCACGTCGACTGCTTCTTTTCGATCCTGTAGCCTGGAGTTCTGGCACAGCGATGCTTGCTCCGCAATCCGGGAATTTTTTATGGAGTCTAGCCGAATGTCCTGCTAAATTAGCATCTTTTCTTTCTTCGTGATTTTTAATTAATGAAAATTGATTATTTCTACTAATAATGCATTACTTTTTAACGTGCATTCTTACCACTCAACTGCACTTACTCTATAGCACTCCTGAAAGCTTATTTGCGTTTGTAACATCAATTATTCGACCCATTTTTTGGCCAATGAGCCCCATAGTTGGCACGAGCTACGATTTGGATTATCGACTACAATATCGGTGATGCCTCCAGTGGTACTGGAACTGTATGTGGGTGCAACAGAAGAAGAAGAGCAGCAACAACAACAACAATCTCTGCGGCACAGCTCGCAAGAGAACTCTTTCTGGGTCGAAAGTAACAGCGCCCAGGCAGCTCCAAACTGTCTCTTGAAAGCAGGAAACGCTTAAAGGTTTTCTATCACTCCTGTTGAGGCAAGCATCCATGACGTAATTGTTACAATATTGGCCCTCTGTGCTAGAGTTCCTTTCTTCGAAATTCCGCCGGTGGACAGTTACACTGAAAATTATTTGTATAGATATATACACACTTAAGATACCCGGAATATGACGGCGATGGCGAAATTTTTCCTATAGTGTCCATATAATTGATATCGCAATAAAAAAAATTTAAGCATAGGCTTTTTTTTAAAAGACAGCTTCGATTAAAATGTTTCATAAGGCTCTACGCTCTATCCAAATATTTCTAGCCTACTTAGACAGGGGGACTATCAGAAGGCTAACGTCTGTCCATGTACATACTCCAAATTCCACAACATGCACGACCACGTCATACAGAAAAGACGTTGCGCACATCACGAGAAAGAAAAGTCAACACTTATCTAATTTATACTTTCTTTTCTGAACTATCGCATACATATAGTTGCATATGAAATTTTACAACACACTTCTTTTTTTCCATTTTTACCATAACTTTTTTTTTTGCGCCTACCGCACTCCTCGCTCCTAGCAAATCGCCGTATAACCCCAAGGTGCTTTTCCAGTTCTACGTAGTAGGTGAATGCATTTGTTTGAGGAACAAGCAGGCGAGAGAAAATAAGGTCGGGGCCTTCGCTGCAGAAGTATGCTGCTGTCGCAGTAAATGATTTTAAGGCCGCAAGGTTCTTCGAAGTCTGCTCTTTTTTTTTTCGACCGCAGACTTGTTTTGTTATGTTGTCTACTGGACGGGGCACTACCCGTCCGACTTAACCGACCAATCTGGCTGTGGCTAAAGCCCAGGCAGATTTAGCCACAGGGCCCAGCCCAGTTGCTAAAGCGTTGCGCTACTAAGCTCGAGCTCACGGTTGCAACCCTATCCGCGGCGGTGGCCTTTTGACGAGGGCGAAATGAAAAGTCGCCGGTCTACTTGCATTTAGATACACGCAAAAATAAAGAAGGTGTTCCAAATTGATCCGCTACGACGTGCCTCGCAACCGGATCGTGGTTTTGACGCAGAAAACTACCGAAGTTAGCTTAGTTCATTACTGGTACAGTAGGTTGGTAACTACTGCCCTTTTATTCAGTAAAAGAAATTAATTTCCTTTAGTGATTTTTCAATTCGTGCCTTTATAAAGCCTATGGGTGCGCGACTAGGGGAGAAGCGTGAACTTTTATTTTTCGTACTTGTTTACGCGATGTCTCCAGTATAACGCACTCGCCATTTACCAAGCTGCAGTCACAATTCATGCAGTCCTCCGCCGGCACGAACAATGCATTCTGGATAAGACTCTAGGGTGCATCGGTATAACTTGTTTCACTGGCCCCAGCACTTGCATATATAATTCAAAGTAAGACTATTACACCGGTCTCTGAGCCCTAGAAAGCAGTGCGTTCTGGTTATTTACAGCTGTGTCCCGGAAGATCCACCGCAGAAACTACAACTTAAAGACAGTATTTGCTCGCAAAGGTGAAACGCTGGCGACAGCTGATGCTGCAGACACGTTAAAAATCTCGCTCAAGACAAACACTACTACACCTGCCATCGTAACGGCAACCGTCCGAGTGTCATCAGAACTCGACGTCCTCTAAACAGACGCTCCCCCCCCCCAACTCCCCAAACTGCTGGCCAAGAATCAAGCATATTGATGCTTAGCCTTCGTGATCTGGCCAAAACGTACGATTTCATGGCCGATAGCCCAAATCTAGGAGTGAACTAAAGTATTAATAACTTATTAAATGTGTATGTTGGATAGGCTGACGTCACACGGGGTTCCGTTTACTGCTTCTCGTTTAAATAAATCCTACACACTAAGGATAGGCTGGTTCAACCAATCAACAACCAAACAAGTAATATTATCAAATAAAAGGTATGTAAATGTGGATTTCGTACGTTCTGACGCATATATCAAAAGAATTTATAATTTGCATATTGCGTCAACGCACACAATTAACCCAGCAAGTAATGACAGACTGTTTAAAATAAACTCACAATAAAATCATAGCGCAGTCACTTGCACTTCACATGCATGTAAGCGCAATCTGTCATCCCATGTATGCAACGTAACAAACCAAGTTTTGTCTAACTCAGAAACATGTTAACTACTGTATTCATGTAACTGCTTACTTCTTTAAATAGGTTACTATAGCGTTAATCAACCTTTTCAATTCCCTGACACAGTAAACAACGTTTCAAACTGCACAGGAGCTTTTTTGCATTGCATGCTCAGAGAGCTAGAAATACTTTGAGAAGAAAACGGTTGACGAATATATGTGGCTGTGTTCAGTAGCAGCCATTGTAATGTAATAGAACATCAAAGCTATTTGATATTCTAGTAGGGTGATAAATGTTTCGGACTCCCCACGTAGAAACACTTGATGGCATAGTGAGTTGAATTAGCAAACATAATAATACACAATGCCCTCTTTATACCCCACATTAACTATGAACTTCTCGTTTGGACAGATAAAACAAGCGAAAACCTGAATAGAATTACACGTTTACAAAGGAGGAATAATCAGCCTAACATCCAAAACTCCTTTCATCGCGCACCCAGGTGGGCTTTTCCTGAATCCTAATCTTATTCCGGTTCATTAAATGCCCTGTTGTAAATTATGCCGACAATACAAACTCCCAGTAGCAAGTAATGATGACGTATTAGCTATTTGACCAAGCTAGTATAAAGCGTAACCACACGTAATGCACGGAAAGCAAAAGAGTGGAACGTTTTCAAATGTTGCACAAATTATGCTAAACAAAGGCTGCAGTTCTTATTTTTCCCACAATAGTGAACCCCATGCACAACGAGAAAAACATTGCCTTGACTAACACTTAATTAAGCCAACTGAGAAGTATGTCAATAAATAGGAGCCCACTAGCAGTGAATTCCTGTTATCATGTGACACAATCCTGTCTTGTGTGCGCTGAATTTTTTTTAGTATTCAATGTGATATTACGGTGCGATTGATACATGGATGAACGCGAGGTTTGGCAGAGCGATGAAGACGACGATGAGGTTGCTTACACGCGGGCCGGATTAGACCTTCTATTGCCCTAGCCAGCTTTGTAAATATTTTGTAAATATATACTTCGCCTACATCTCGCCTCCGTCAGACTTTTGAGGAAGAGTGGGATACGTCACGCCTCGCAAGGGAACTCCGCAGTGGCTGTCGAAATATATACCTGTCTGCAATGGTGGAAGACGTGGGGCCTACATCAGCGCCCGCCACTTCAACGGTCGTGCTGATGCAACCATGGGATCCTGGCACGTTCTGCGGTTCTGGCGAAGCGGACGTTGAAGCGGACGCTGGCGGAGTAAAAATGCGTGAGTGCTAATAACCGATGTGACCCTACCCTAATGTTGGCAAATACTATTTTGTACCTTAAAGGCACTGCAAAACTATGGTTCGATAACCACGAAGCTGTGCTCGAGAGCTGGGGACACCTGCAAAGAAAAACTACGAGGCTTGTTTGGCAAATCTGCGAAAAAGGTGCTGGAGTCATGTGCGCAGATGTCTGCAGAATCTTACGTCTAGTACAGTGAAGACCTGCTATCGCTATGTCGAAAGGCCGATGCCGAGATGGCGGAGGGCGACAAGGTTGGGCATAGATTGAAAGGGATCGCCGACGACGCCTGCAACCTTTTAATGTGCAAAAATTTCTCGACATTCGAAATATTACAAAGGATTGCCGGCACTTCGACCAAGCTAAAATCCGGCGCATTGGCTGCGCGTTTGCCCATCTTACCAACACGGCGGCAACGTCCTCTTGCGAAGACCACACGGCAGCACAGCCGTCATTTGCAGCAGATCAGGTGACACGGATTGTACGCCGCCAACTTGAGGCCATGACCCCTGTCCCAGTTCACGCCGCTGACTCGAGCTCAACTGCGACTTTATTTGTCCTAGCCATTGTCCGGCGGGAGCGCGCCAACATGGCATTGACTCTGTGTACACCGTGGCCAGCTTAACACAAACTTCATGGCGTCCGCCCTCATACTATTGAGAGCAGGGATTTGCTACGCAATCTCGCGACCCTGCTGGATGGAGAGCCCCTGACGATCGACCTATATGCTCTACTTGTCACCGCATAAGCCACCTCGCCCGTTAGTGTGCCACCCGCTGGTCCTCGCCGCCTACAAAGCCGTCTACCGCTTACCGTCGTTCGGGCAGCAGTCGCTTCCCACCTCCAAACAAGTCGTACTTCCCCAACGCCGATGCTCCCACAAAGAAAAATAGTCGCTCTCCGTGGCCACGTGGTCACCAGTCACGCTTACCTCCAAGCCGTCGCACGTCGTCTCGATCCCCACGACTCGCCGCTCGTCGTCCTCCTTTAGCCGTGCACGTGCCTATCAGTAAAACTAAGCATTGCAGCGTCCCGAGCTGACGCCGCATTGCCGACTCCCACCACAAATCCTTTTTTGACGCTGTCGACGACACGAAGCTTGTTAGAGGTAGATATTGATCGCGTCTCTATTTCAGCGTTCATTGAAACTGGGGGTACATCTCTGGTGAGTGCAGGTCGTCGTCGTCGCCTTCATAAATTGCTCACATCTGGCGCCTCCCACATACTCCGCGTCGCGGATGGAGGGACTCCTGGCCTTCTTGAGGTGTGAACTGCCCACGTCTGCATTGCCGGTCATCCCACTACAGTCCAATTCGCCATCATTGAGAAGTGCCCCCATGACCTAATCTTCGGCTTAGAGTTTTTGTCCACGCATTCTGCCTTAACTGTCTGTGCGACCAGTGCTCTTCAGCTTGAGCTGCCCCACCTTCCCGATATTCCAGCCGATATAACTCCACACTTATGCTCTCGCCGTCGCATTTGCTTGTCGCCTCAAGCTGCTACAAACGTCACTTTGACGCCTTCACATGAAATTCCCGATGGCGACTACGTCTTGTCTCCGATTATCGATGTTCTGATAGCCCGCGATGTCACCCTAGCTCACACCATTGTTTCCATTGCTGACAATACAGTGGTCGCTCCCCTTCTCAATATCAGCTTGTTGACTAAGGTTATCCCGCAAGGCATGTCGCTGGCCACCATTTCCGCGCTTGATCCCTGCAAGACTGCCGCTTTGCACGCGAATGTTTCGCCGCCTTCTTGCTCCGCCAACTTTGCTCCTTCGTCTCTCTAGGACAATTACAAGATCATCGCTCCCTATCTGGCCCAGGCGCAAGCTCAAGTGTTCTACCGCGTTCTGGCTTCCTATCGTGACATCTTTGGCTTTGACGGTCGCCCTGGTGACACCAACCCCATACACCGGCATCCATATCGAGTGCTCCATCATGAACGTCAAGTCACCCAGAACGGAGTCGACAACATGACTACAAAAGACGTCATCGAGCCTTCGTTTGGCCCATGGGTCTCCACTGCCGTTCTCGTGCAAAAGAAGGTGCACAAAGCAACGCAGCTGGTGTTTCAGCGTTGATTATCGTAGTTCGAATGAAGTAACCCATAAAAACGTCTACCCTTGCCTCGCATCGATGACGCCCTCGACCGCCTTCATCGAGTCCAATATTTTTTGTCCATCGACCTTCGGTCCGCCTATTCGCAGATTTCAATCGACTCTATGGACCGCGAAAGAAAGCTGCATTTATTACGCCAAATGGCCTGTACCAATTCAAGATCATGCCGTTCGGACAGTGTAATGACAGTGCAATTTTCGAACGTATGATGGACTCTCTGCTACAGAGATATAAGTGGTCCATTTGCCATTGCTATTTAGATGATGTAATTGTCTACTCGCCTACGCTTGACGGCCACCTCACCCGTTTAGACCGCTCTTGCCGTCTTCCGTCGAGCCAATCTTCAGCTGAACTCTGCCAAGTGTCATTTCGGGCGACGCCAGATAACTACGCTCGGTCACCTTGTCAATGCTAGCGGTGTTCGACCAGACCCCGACAAGGTGCGAGCAGTGCAACATTGTCCCGTGCCGTGCTAAGTCCGGAGTTTTGTACAATTATGTTCCTGCTTTCGTCACCTTGTCCACAACTTCGCGGACATCGCTCGCCCTCTCACTGAACTCTTGAAGAAGGACGTTCATTTCATATGGGGACCCGCACAAACAGCTTTGTTTTCTGTCCTCATCTGCCTACTGACTACACTACAAATCTGGCCCGTTTCGACCCCTCCTCGCGAACAGAACTTCGCACCGATGCCAATGGTCATGGAATTGGGGCTGTCCTGGGCCAAAAATAGCACGCAAGGAACGTGTCATCGCCTACCCCAGTTGCCTTCTGTCATCATCCAAACGGAACTTTTCCATCACTAAACGCGAGTGTCTGGCTTTAATGTGGGCTGTCACCAAATTTAGACCTTACTTGTTTGGCCGAACTTTTTCTGTGATAACAGATCATCATGCCCCCTGCTGGCTCTCGTCGCTCAAGACATCTCGGCTGCTTGGCACTATGGCTCCAAGAATACTCGTTTGCTTTACGCTACAAATCTGGACGATTGCACCAAGACGCAGATTGCTTGTCATGCCACCCTGTCGATGATCCTGACCTCATTGACCCTGGCTGAGACGCCTGCGTACTGGCCATCCTTGCTTCGGATGATATCCCCACCGAATAGCGACGAGGCGCGTCTTTACGAGTCATAATCGACCGTCTAACCACTCCATCCCCAGATGGAGTTCGCGTGTGTGAGCTACACAACAACGTTCTGTCTCGACGTAGTCTCAGCTGAGATGGTCCAGAGCTTCTGCAGGCCCTACCTCGCCATCTGCGCTTTAGCGTTCTGCACCAGCTTCACGACGTACTGACTGCCGGTCGCCTAAGTGCCTCACCTACATACGCCCTCATCTGGCGTCATTTTTTTTTTTTTTTTTTGGCCTGGCATGTACAGTTCTGGGCGCCGCTATGTCGATGCTTGTGAACGCCGCCAATGCCACAAGCGTCCTTCAGTGATGCCTCTAGGACAGCTACAACCGATTGATATCTCTGCAGAGTCATTATTCAGCAGATTGAAGCTAATTGTGTCGCATGAACGCGTATTCGATTGCACGTGGCTGCACTGTTGTGAGCTCGTACCCCTCATTCTTTTTTCCATTGCTCGCTGCGTCGTCCTCAATTTAAGTAGAACCCTTTTCGTAAGCCTCCAGGTTTCTGCCCCGTAGGTGAGTACTGGTTAGACACAGCTGTTATACACTTTTCTCTTGAAGGATAATGGCAACCTGCTGTTCATGGTCTGAGAATGCCTGCCAAGCGCACCCCAGCCCATTCTTATTTTTCTTATTATTTCAGTTTCATGACCCGGATACGCGGTCACCACCTGCCTAAGTAGAGGTATTCCCTTACCACTTCCAGTGTCTCCATGCCTACTGTAAACTACTGTTTTCTGTTTTCTACAGGTTAATTTTTAGACCCACCCTTCTGCTTTGCCTGTCCAGGTCAGTGAGCATGTATTGCAGTTGGTCCCCTGAGTGACTAAGCAAGGCAATATCATCAGTGAATGGCAAGTTACTAAGGTATTCTCTGTTAACTCTTATCCCCAATTCTTCCCAATCCAGGTCTCTGAATACCTCCTGTAAACACGCTGTGATCCCAATCAATCACATCAATCCCAATAAAATTTAAACGGAGCAATAATCTAACTGTGCCGCAACACGTACTGTTAAAGCATGCGTAGTGTAACGCCAGTCGCTAAAGCTGTCTATTAATACCCCTTGATCGTTTATCAGTAAACTCTGTTGTCAAAATGGACTTCACGGCACGTACACCATTCTATTATATTCTTTTCTTTCTTTGCCTACCAGCACGTTGCTTTGCCGTATTAGTTGATCGCTCGCTAGTAGAGCTCTCGCCAAGTAGATTTCTTGCAATTCAAAAAAAGAAAAAATGGAACCCATCCGACAGCGGCATCTGAAGCTCGGCTTCAAGCGAAGCAGACATTGAGCCACAGTTAGGTCCCACCCTTTAGGCTCTCCCATTAGGTCACAATTGCACGTATACTGCCCTCATGCCAGCGCTCTTTCAGATGATCGCTGCGAATTGATGATTATGATCTCCACACTACGGCACATACCGACAAAGGGAATCGGCCAAGGAGCGTGTCCGCGTGTTGATTGGGGTGATTATTTGGGTAAGAGGCGAGCATTGCATGTCGTGCCAAGGCAAACTACCTCTTTGAGATGATCGCCCCGTGTTGATGATGATTACGATCTCTATACCATGGCACACACGCACACAGAGGGATCGACCAAGGAGCGTATCGCGTGTTGATTGCGACGACGATTATCACAGTGTGCCCAAACATAAAAGACTACATTGGCCAAGGCGCAGCCGGTACACTTACAATAAGGAAGAAGAAATAAAGAAACACAAGCCAATATAAGAGTCGTCACGTTACGCAGCACGGGTGCGCGGGAGCGCATGCGCGTGCAGCAGTTTCCTTTATGCCGAAGACGCATAAATTAAGCGGGAAATTTATTGCATTTCGTTATCCGCTACTGGAAAGCTTCACGTCACTTAGATTCAAAAATCTGCGTTGGACCTGAATAATTCTTTATTGCTATTGATGCTACATCCGTAGTTAAAAACAAGAAAAATGTAGAAACCCAGTGCAGCTCTTCTCTTTATTTACTCTAAAGGGCCACGGGCGTAAAACACTCACAGTACGAGGCATATAAATATCAGTGAATAATGTTTATTTGCGCATATAAATGTGTAAGTGTAAAGTACACTGACAATAAGCGTTTTTATCGAAAAGAACAAATAATTGGCAAACTTTATTGCAACAATAACGTGAAAGAAGTGGAAGGTTGCTGGAGTTGGTAGTTCAATGTTGACATGAACGCACAGTGTAAAAAAAAAGAAAAAGACGAGGACAGTGTCCTTTGTTCTGTCCTTTTCTTTGCGCTGTGGAGTCATGTTGATATTTCAACAATAAGGGGCAACACAAGACTGAACACTGCAAATGAGCTTCACCCCGAGCCACTTATGGGCTTGTTTTAAACTTGTACAGAGAGCGTATGTTTCATTTGCATTACAATACCTTCGGGATACCGTTGTAGCCGCATGCCTAGCATTGGTCTCTCGCCCGTAACCACGTTGTTGTTTTCCCTGCAGTATGGGAAAGTCTCGGGTAGATAAAGGTAATTAAATTTAGAATTGATTTGCTTGAAAATTTCCGATAAGTCATACAGAACATTTGTCAGATGCAAGATAAAGGAATGACATATCCAGAACTGAAATCTATTAAAAATAATAACAATAAAGAAAGCAGATTTAGCCGGGCAATCACTTGGAATCGGTACTAAATTCCTGGACGCCGGTATGAACCCGATATTCAAAGCTCAATATGAAAGAATAAAAGTCAATAGATGCAGTCCAATTTTCCCATTTTTATCGCAGTTTAGCAAAGCGGCGGCCCGACAAAAATAACCTGTTTAATGTTTCCTCCGCATCACGAAAAAGAAAATTGAAGTGGCGGTGATGCTTCAGACCCGACGTCTGTAGGTAAACCCTTGAAGGGATAATACGACATGGTAATTTGGTGAGGGACACTTCAAGCCTGTGTCGTTGATTGATTTAATACGCCGGTGACATAGGAGGTGTCGATATTTCCGAGAAATAGTGAACACAGGGTTGGGGAACGATTTCTTAACCGAACGTTTGTGAAATCAAACTGCAGTGAAATAAGCAGATTGTGGTACCTGCAGGAAGGAGAGCACCGTTAAGGGATGCTCTCACCAGTCATCTCACAATTTCCTTCAAAAAACAAACCCTTGTGACCAGGCAACTAAATTAATCGAATAATTCGCACGCGAGCCAGCAGCAGGGAATCGAATAGTCGCAAAGGTGAGAGTTACTGCGTGTAGGAAAGGAACGAGGACATGGATAAAGATTGGGTGCCAATAGCGCCTGTGGTATTTCAAGTGATCAAGTTACGCAAGGCCATAATTACTGCTTCAATCTCTTCTACAAAATAGCTATAAGATCTAGCTGTAAAAAAATAAAAGTACAATGGAGTTGGGGATAAAAATTCTAGCGTCTGATTTTTATTCACACTGTGGTGCGTCAGAACACGTTTTTGCAAGTTTTCGCAAAACTATATTAAACTAGTCCATTTAGAATGCAGTATAAAAATTGCTTAGCATTGCTTCGGAAAATATTTTACAATATTTTTACAGGGTGTCCCAGGTAACTTTAGCCAGAGCTTTAAAAAATGTCGACGCACTATAAGACGGCGTGACGAAATGCATGTTGCCGGCTATTGTACGGAGTAAGTCACACTATCTTTTGTATTCTGCTTAATTGAATAATTAGTCAAGATTAATTAACCAACTTATGAAGCAACGAAATTAGGCACAAAATTCCAGTTAGAAAGTTGGAGAACGGTTTGCAAAACGTCCGATCAAACAGTTTCTAAGTTTCTGTCTATTAGGTATTAGTGTTTTCCGCTTACGGAAGATGCCCGACAAATACAAAAAAAATACCACGTCACATGCCCGCTTGTGTGCAGTGACTGCGGCGCTCCCGACGTGCCACGCACTAACAAAGGTAAATTTAATTTAATTATGGGGTTTTACGTTCCAAAACCACTTTCTGATTATGAGGCACGCCGTAGTGGGGGACTCCGGAAATTTCGACCACCTGGGGTTCTTTAACGTGCACCTAAATCTAAGTACACGGGTGTTTTCGCATTTCGACCCCATCGAAATGCGGCCGCCGTGGCCGGGATTCGATCCTGCGACAAGAAAGGTAGCATCTAGCAGGGTGTGCTGACGATTAAAAGGCGACAGGGTAGCGACGCAGGCATCGGCCAAGGTGTATGTAAACTGGTAGCGAAGCTTCCATAGAAACCCACATGTCAAGAAAATGGCGGCTCGTTGCAACCGTCGGCATCTACGTATTGTGCGCACAACTAACAGCAAGCAAAAAAATAAAAAGTGACGTCACAACCGGAAATGGCAGTGAAGTAAAGATCTTATGCTGCATGGCGCGAATGTTTGAATTTCGTTGGCGTCCGACATTTCGACCGCTACGCCAGAAGATATATTTATTTATAGGCTGACACAAGCTTGCGACTCGCTTCAGTTCAAGCGTCAGCGTCTCCTTTAACTATAAAAGTGGCGTACGTCCTAATGCGAACATAATTAGACTGTTATTTACGGCATTTGCTCCAGTAGCTTCCTTGGAAAAGTTAGCGAATAGGATGGAAATAAATTACACTACCACAGAGGTTTCAAAAGCAATTTCACTTTTATTCATAGAGAACAATATAACCAATATGACTGACCAAACAAAGCATGTTTAGATAGATGGAAAGTACTATGGCCGGCAGACAGTCGTAATGTACAGCAACATATGGGGATCGTTTTGACAGACTCATTCGAAATTCCTTGCGACACCATGTATTCATATGCAACAGTTATCGGACAAAACAACATTGCCCCATATTAACATTTAGAAAACATTCGACTTACTAATTCTGCTGCCCGTCAGACCCTCGGAGCCAGTGTTACGGAGACTAAACAAACCTAGCGCGACATTTCTTCACGGAGCATTCCACATTTATTGTCACGACGAGACAAGCGCGTCGGATGCCGCCGCGTGAACTTGCACGATAACAAAAAAATCTGCAATCACACATTTCACCAATGAATGCCGTGTGCAAGGTGACGCAAAATTTGAGGTGAAGCGTACGCCACACTTTGAACAAACAAGCAAGGAAAAAAAAACAAAGCTAGGATGAAACCGCTACGTTCAAGTGAACAACGCCATTCCGCACAACATAATAGCTTGTTTGCAGTCTTGCCAAGTTTTGCGCCAGAATCACTGGTTGGCAGGGGTCACCAAGAAAAAACTAATAAATTGTGAAATAGGAAAAAATTAACATTTGTTGTTTTAATACAGCAAAATACTTGAAACAGCATCTTTACTCGTATGACAGTATTCTGATTAAAAACTTTTTATTTTTCACATAGGTTTTCTAGTTTCAGTGGGCCGTTTTTTTGCTTAATATTGGTAAAACAGCTGCTCACCTTCCCTGTAGGCACTGTGAGCCCAGCAGCCGGTGTTAATCTTCTGTTTCTTTCTTTTGCATACATTTCTGGAAAAAGAAAGCGCCAGTGGGAAGCTCGTGGGCACATTATTGTTTTTTTTTTTGTAGAGTCAAGCAAGGCAGAACATGGGACAGGGATGAAATGGGTCGATATAGCGTGGGATAATGGGCTTTCAATAATATGCTTTGTGTGTGGCTCATACAGCTACACTGTGAACAAAAACTTTAGTTATCTGCAGTTGCACTAGCTACGCGTCAGGACACTAACGCCGAAGGCATAGCCGAAGGAAAACAAAAACAAAATACCGATGTTTTTGAGCCCAGTGTCAGCTCTGTTTTAATATTGTACTTCACAGCTTGTTTTTCTGTTCAGGCAGATTGACTATGAGGTAATCTTCAGCGACCTGCCACATTTAATGCGTTCTCCTATTCTGAAACTGCCTTAGCACTTTCTGTCCGTCCCTCATCGCGGCTTCAAACTACGTAGTTGTCTTTACAAGCGTCCCAAGATATGAGCATAGTCGCAAGTTTTTCTAGTACAATATAGACGAAATGTTTTATGAGACCTACTGTAATTCGTGTTTCTCCTGTCCAGGTTTTTTATTACATAGCTTGCAAGTTCCCTCTGACGAGAAAAAAGAAATACGCTTTACTAACCTAAGTTGGAGGAAGGGAAAGTAAAGCTCAGAAGAAAATAGCAAGATAGCCACAAAACACAAGCGCAAGATCACAGCACATGATCACACCACAGGATAAATGTCAACGCTACTGATGGATAATGTCTATTTAGTAGGTTTGTTGTCCTTAAAAAATGTAACAATGCCTTCTGAGCCATTTGCTGTGACCGTTGAGGAGGTTAGTCTGGTAAATCAATTTGCATCGACAATGGTCGGTGATTAACCCGAGTAGCGCCGTTGCGAGCCATAGTCACTGCGAACTGTATTGAGACAGCCACACAGGGGTTCTGGTGTCTGGTTGTGCCCATGGTAATAAGACGCAGTATTGCCAACAAATACGTGCAGTGTGGAAGCGCTTCCTCGTGAGCTACAAATAAGTCACTAATAGTGCATAGACCAGGCGTTCACAGAAACGTGATGAAGCGCTTCACACGCTTTTCTGCGTCTAGTTGTACGAAGCCTAGATCACTGGCCATTATATGCGGCATAAATATGGATGACAGTTTGGGAGGCAGGCAGGATAACCAATCCACCGCGGCTTCATGAAACAAAAAAAAAACTTCCTTTCAAGTCTCAGTTGGTTATACGGCATGAGATACCTAAATGACGGCTTTTAATTTATAGGAGATGACACTTCAAACACAGTAAAATTTGTTTGGCCAGTATCGCCGATACACGCCGGAAGTCGGCAGTCTCCTACCAGAAGATACATATGGTGTGAACGTAATTGCTGTAGTTAAGTTCAAAACATGTCTGTCCAATAATTATGCTTTTACGTCATGACTTGTTTTTTGGTATTACCAAGTGCCACGAAGCGTAACAATCTGAGTCTGTGATATACCTCCACTGTGACGTATGCGAGTTTGAACTCTTTCTTTCATTCTTTGCTTATTTATTCAAGACATTCCTTACAGAGATGCCTTGGGTGACGCGACAAAAGGAAGCAACGTGACTGTCTTGGCCGCCCCCATCCCTTAGCAGCTGCGGTCACTCAACCAAATAATACAATGGCAAACAATAATACAGAATACAATGCAGCACTTTCAAACATCGTAAAAGTTAGGCACAAAAGAAAAAAATTATACATCAATAACATACAAATATAGGTACAAACAGGTACATATAGGTACACAATACAGGTACAGGTATGTCGAAGCGGCAGTCGTCCGGGTACAATGAAAACAAAGATTCGCAGAGTAAACGGATTGCGTTTCAATAGGTCCGGCACTATATTTAGTTTGTATTAGGAAAAGAACTCGCTGAGCTTTCTTCCGAGTTTCTGTACCGAGGTTGCTGTGACGAGTGCTTCAACTATTTCCGGATATTCGCTTAGTACATCTGGCTTCATCAAACTTTCTTTTTGACCACAATAATTTGTATGGGAACGTTGCCTGGGTATAAATTTCTTTCGTAGGTAGTATAAACAAAATTTCGCTTGATATTTTGTTTGAAATATCGGTAGTTCAGCACAGGTGCGAAATTTCTAAGGCCAGCAATTTATGAGTAGGCAGTATTTTATTAGGTTTAAAATGGGGCGTAGTGTCTTCCGAAGGTTATGAATTCTAATTGTACGCACCATTCGCTTTTGTAAAGAAAAAAGGACAGTCTAGGTTAGTCTTAGTCGTTGTTGACCATATTAAAACAGTAACACAACCGGGAATGAACAACCGCGCAGTGGAGGGAGGAGGAAATAAACTTATTGAGTCCTGAGGAACCCCTGCCCACCCACTCTTCGTTTATAGCCGATTTACGCTCGAGCCGCCCATCGCCGCAAATCGCACCGCACGCGTGCGGTCGCGCGAGAGATGGCACGTATCACACACTTGTGCACAAATTTCGGTTTACAATGTGTAAAGTATACACTGTGCACACAGTGTAAATAGTAATTTGTGCACATGTGCTGGATATTTGCAAGTTTTCGCGCGACCGCAAGCGTGCGGTGCGGCTTGTGGCGATGGGCGGCTCGAGCGTAAATAGGCCCTTATTAGCCGGCAGGGGTTGCGGGCCGCACCCACGTTGGTACGGGAAGCCCGTGAGCCTGCGCCCTTTCGTGAGCCCTCTGCACTGCCCTGAGCTGGTTCTCGAGGTCGTCGCTTCGCAGGTCGTTCACCCAGTCTTCTTCTTTTACTGAACACGGTGCCGCTTAACGTGGAGCATTGCCGGAGCATGTGCGCTAGCGAGCAGTACGATTCGCCACAATCCGGACATTGCGGCTCTACCTCTAGTGAATCAAGGCTCAGTCTGCCTCTCTAGGGGAACGACCCTGTCTGAAGCATTATGAATATCGATGACTGTGGTCTACCGATTTTAGCGTTGAAGAGCGGGAAGGTCCTCCTTAACAGCTGATAGTGCGTTGTTATTTCGTTGAAGGTGAGCAGCCGGTCTCGGTGCTCCCCTCCCTCCCCGCCACTTCGCTCCCCACGATCGCCGCGGTGCGTGAGTCCTCGCGCCCGGCCGTGCGCCAGCTCGTTGGCGTTGGGAAAGTTTGAGTGCACGTCGGCCCCCATGTGGGCCGAAAACTATTCGACGATGTGATGACCCACGACTCCCTCGTTGCCGAGGACGGCCGCTGCTTCCCGCGATATCGAGCCCGAGGCGAATGCTCTAGTCGCCGATCGCGAATTTGAGTACACGTAAGGACGTTCGGGGTCCCTCATTGCCATGGCTACTGCCACCTGTTCGGCCACTTCGAACGTTACCCCCTTGACCGATGCCGCGTTAATGATCGTCCCATCCCAGCGTATCGAGATGGCCGCGTACCGGTCGCTGCACCCGTACCGGGCCGCGTGTACAAATAGTGCCAGTCCCGGGCATTTGGCGGTTGATTTCGGCAGTGCTCGGGCCCTCGACTTTCAGCGCCCCTCGTTGAATTGCGGGTGAACGTTTCTTGGAAGCGGTTCTACCTTGAAAGTTCCCCTGACCGCCACGTTGAGCGCGACCTTGCGTGCGTTGCACTCTGCCTCTTCATTTATGCCTGCTTCTTCTAGGATGCGTCTGCCGGCCCTGGTTGTCGACAGCCGCACCACCTGTGCCTTGGTCTGTGCTTCGATGATTTCCGCTAGCGAATTGTGGACCCCTAACCGATCGAGCCGCTCCGTGCTTGCAGTGATTGGAAGACCTAGCACCCTTTTGAAGCTCTTGCTCATCAGTGTCTCTACCATGGCCGTGTCTCTCTTGGCCCATTTTAGCGCCGAGGCGACGTAATTTACGTGACTCATGAGGAACGTGTGGTAAAGTCCGATGAGATTGCTCTCGCTGAGCCCTCCCCTGTGGTTGGTCACCCTGAGGATCAGCTGGAGCATGTTCTCCGTTTTGGACGCGAATTTCATGACCGTTTGCGTGCTACCGCCTTTAGTCTCAATTAGGAGCCCCAGAATTCTTATAGTGTCCACTCTGGGAATCGGCTGGCCGTCGCTCGTGTGTAATTTGATCGGTATTTGATCGATTGGCTTCAAATTCCTCATGCCTTGTTTCGAGGGCTTGAACAGCAACAGTTCCGATTTGCTACGTGACAGGCGGAGTCCCGTTTCCTTCAGGTACTCTTCCGTTGTGTCCAGCACCTCTTGAAGAGCCCGCTCGACTTCTGCGTCGGACCCTCCCGGGCACCACACCGTAATGTCGTCTGTGTACAGGGCGTGATTGACGTTGGTCACTCGCGTCAGCCGGTCCGAGAGCCCTTTCATTGCTAGATTGAATAAGAGTGGGAAGAGCACCGCCTCTTGTGGGGTGCCCCTCGCCCCCAGCGTGTACGAATCGGACCGAGCCTCTCCACACAGGACGTGATGTTACTACTCAAGAAGCATATCATCGACGGCATGACCAGAGACACCAGGGACATACTGGCCCTGGACCTAACGAAAGCGTTCGACACGGTCAAACACAGATTTCTAATGAAAACGATCTCGCTATGGGGCTTGGCCGGAAATTCCACTCTTTCATAGGCTCCTTCCTCAGAGACAGGAAGGCCACGATACAAATAGGACAAACCGCGCAGTATATCTGCCTTTTCACCGCAGACGGAATATGCTATTTTATTTAAAATTCAGACAGCTCACCCGAGGTCGCTTCGGAGCGGGTCAACGTGAGGCGTCCATGAAAGGTTTTCTTGAACGGTTACCCCGAAAAGTCTAAATGATGAAGATTGTTCGATTGTAGCGTTCTGAAATGTTAGACAGTTTACAGTCAGTTAGGTTCCTCGCAGCCGAAAGAATAAGTATTTCCGTTTGTTGATGTTTAATTGGACTTTATTAGCTTGAAGCCACAAATACAGACCTGTGAGTCATTCGTTGGCTAGATGAAATACCACTATTACGTCAGCCCCTGAGAATACATTCGTGGCATCTGCATATGAAATTACCTTAGTATTCTTGTTTATATTTACAATATCATTAATGTATAGTAAAAGTGATCTCAGTCCAAGCAATGATCCTTGTGATACACCAAATTTTCCTAATGAACTGTCAGAGTTTACGCCATTTATGCATGTAAATTGAGCTCTCCAAGTTTAGTAGCTTTTTATCAAAGTCCACGCTTAGCCGCATATTTCATAGGATGGCAATTTCCTTGAAAGAACATTGTGTTGTACACAATCAAAAGCATTTATGAAGTCAAGAAATATTCTCAGTGTAACTATTTTCGTTTCAGTACTGTCTAGTAGGTGCTCTTGTATTTATAGAAGTGCACTTTCAGAAGACTTTCTTTTGAACCCGAAGTGTTCGCTTACTTATGTATTATTTATCATCAGAAAGCTAAAAAAAGTGTTTTATGTATTATGTGCTCCGCTAGCTTCGCAAAGATAAAAAGCACAGAGATTGGTATGTAATTGTTCTTGTATTTAACGGAACCACCGTTATGTCTTACAGTCACTCGGGCTAGCTTCATTGGTCTGGGAAGGCTGCGGTTGAACGAAGAAGGCTCAGAATAAGCATAAGAGGATGCTTAGCATATTCTCGGTGATTTTCAGTGGCCTATGTTTATTATCGTCAGCTCCGGTGGCGCAATCCTTTCTCAAGGAGGAAATGACATCGGGTATCTCATGTAGATCAGTGGGCGACGTAAATATAGAACATTGACAATGTGTTTTCAGGAAATGTTCGCAAGTTAGTTTCAGCGTGGTCATCTGCGGAAGCACCTACATCAATAAAGTGTTCGTTAAACAAGTTTGCGACCTCGATGTCGCTCAGACCCACTTTCATACAATACACGTTTTGGCGAACTTGTCTTATCAATGATGTCCCGGACCGCTTGCCATACAAGATGAAAATTTTCCACAATTTCAGAATTTTTTTTCCTGTAAGATTCTGGCATTGCTTTTTTAGTATCAGCATTCATTTATTCCTCACTTTCTTAAATATTTGATTCACATATTGCGTCCGAAAACTTGTGGACAAGATTTTACCGGCACTTAATACTGCTATGTATATCATGCGATATCTAAGGTTAATCTTGTTTTTTGTGTTTCAAGAGTTTCAAGTGGAAAGTAGACAATGTAGGCAGAAGTAAAACACTTCAGGAAGACAATAAAGGCAACATCACGATCATTTTCTTTTATGACAATGTCCCATATCTGCTGTACAATGAGTTCTTTAAGCATTTGCATGTTTTGTTCCGAGCAGCTTCTAACTAGTGTTTCTTTTTCTTGTATACGTTTTTTTTTCAATGCCATCAGACAGTAAATTTATACATGTTATCTAAGATCTGAAGTGACTACACCTGCTTTAACTTCGTCAGGGGAAAACTTTGCATTACGCAGGTCTAATATCGTTTCAGTATTTGAGGTGAGAAGGGTAGACCTAATAATTACATTTGAACACCCATATGATTCGAGAGGTTCTTTGAAATGAAGAGGTTAGCATTATTTAGTAAGGTATTTAGATTAAAGTCACCGACTAAGACACATTCACGTTTGAGCTCAATGCTATGTTCAAATACACTTTCTGCAAACTGCCTAAATTGAATTAAACATGCAGATGACGGTCGGTACACGACAGCAAGAACTATGTTGTAACAGTGAATGATAACATACACACATTTTGTTTAGAACATTATAATTTGGTGCAATTTAATATGGCAGATCCAAATAGTCATACAGAGCAACACCACCTCCACGCTTCAATGAACGAAGGCTGAAACACAGTTGTACCCCGGCAGTAAACCAAGGAGGAAGGAAGGAAAAAGTCGAGAAGGAAAGGCAGGGAGGTTAACCAGTTTAGCTCAACCGGTTTGCTACCCTACACATGGGAGCGGGATGGGGGGAATGAAAGATGGGGAAGGGAGAGAGAGAGCACATAGCACAGCACACACATCGTCAGTTAGAGTCCATCACTCTTGCGTGGTACGTGTCATCAATGTCACAGCCGCTTGTCCAACCCAGTCTCTTTCAAAAACCGAAGCTGTCCATTCGTTGCCTTCAGCTGCGATGTCTTCTGTCGGCGACATGTGAAAATCTTTTCAAGTGAGAATGGTCTATTGTCAAGGTGCGCTATAACGGATGCCAGGGACTGTCGCTGAACATTATATTCAGGACAATCGCACAGAATGTGTTCTACCGTCTCCTCACAAAGACAGGCATTGCAGAGAGCGTTGTCGCCCATTCCAATGCGAAATGAGTAAGATTTCGTGAATGTCACCCCTAACTGGCCTCTCTTCGGCGGAGTCCAGTTGGCATACAGAAATGCAGCAAAGAGGGCAGGTGGTATTGACGATTGCTCCGGTTGGTCTGGCTGTCTGGTGTGCACCACAGAGAGAGCGTGATCTCCTGTGCAAGCACTCTAAGTCTGCTAGCTGCGTCGCACCGCAAAAGTGGTATGGCCTCTTCTTGTGTGTCTTCAAGAGCTGCCCGAGCGGCATTATCGGCGTCTTCGTTTCCTAAGACGCCGCAGTGACTTGGCAGCCACTGGAACGTCACGTGGTTCCTTTCTCCTGTGATGTATGGAGTAGGAATCTAATATTGAATACGAGCTGTTCGTACGGCCCGTGACGCAGAGCTGATAGCACAGATTGTAGGGCTGCCTTTGAGTCACAGAAGATTGACCATTATTGAGGTGGTTCCCGATTGATGATTGTTCCCGGTTATCGATTGTTAGTGCACTGGCTCTGCCCCAGTGAATCCCTCTCCACTTGAGCGTTCTCCTCGCCTCTTGTCAGCCAATTAGATACGACAAGCCGCTCAGTGTAGGCAATGTTATTCGTTTTTCAAGCAAACAAAAGTGGTCTCCTATGAACGAGGAGAGCGTTTGATTGGTCTGTTCAGACAACCCTGCGGGTGACCGCCCGGTGCTTGCGTCAGTGGTTACGCAAATTTAACGTCAGGAAATTGGAATAGAAACATATTGGAATAGATTTACGTTATAGCGCCCAAGCACGCTTCCCCTACGCATCGGCTGCTCTATGGCTCTGGTTGATTAAAGGTGTGCCTAGAGCGTACCTCATTGCACACGGCACGTCGCAGACATCTGCCTGACTAAAGGTGTGGCCTTGAGCGTGCGTCACTGGGCACGTTACGGCGCCGCAAATCGGTAGGAGGTGGCTACATGTATTGAATGTATAAAAAGAATATAAAAAAAATTGACTATAACTCAAGTATCTTTGTGTGATTTGAATGCGAAAGCATTAGGACTTGTCAAAGTTATCACCGTAAATTTAAACTGCACCTTAATCCACGTTATTCCACCTTAATCCACCTTTGTTTACCTTAAACTAAATTTGAGAGTGAGTCACGACCTCTGTCCGACGCCGTGGCTGTTCAGCGTGAGATTTCTCAGTGCGAGCCGCAGCAGACACAGCGCCGGGAACGTGACGTCATCACTTACTCGCGGGAGTTTTCTTGCGATCAGAGGTGTCGCGACAGCGTTTATTTGTAACTATAGTTAGAAAACCGTTCGAGGACTTGAAGCGTAACGCTGCACTTTCGTATCGATCTCAATGCCCCGACTTACTGGCAAAACAAGGACCCTTTTAGAACTGCTTTGGGGTGAAAATGCATTTTTTTACTACCTTGATGGTCGGAATAAAACAAATGTGGGCACTTTGCACTAGTGGTGAAAGGCTGGGTCACAGCGGAGCTAGTTCCAGCTTTTGATAAGTTTGCTAGGTTTTGCGAAGTTATGCACAGCTAGGGTAGGTTCATACTAAGTGTTGCTAGGTTTTGCTAAGTTTTACGAGGTCATGCATGGTTTGGCTAGGTTCACACTAAGTGTTGCTAGGTTTTGCCAAGTTTTGCGATTTTATTCATGGCTTGGCTAGGCTCATACCTAGCGTTGATAGGTTTTTCTAAGTCTTGCGAGGATATGCATGGCTTAACTATGCTCATACCAAGTGTCGCCAAGTTTTTGGAGGTCATACACGGTGTCAGATGCGGACCCTTTTCCTGGCATCCTTCGAGTTCACCAGACCACATCGAATCGCCGTCGCACCGAATTAAGGTGCACAGAAGCGCGTCTAACATGTTCCCGGACCTATCAGACAAGTTGGTCACCCCAACCCGAGGCGCCTCACGTCCAGGCAAGTTGGCGACACCCACCTCGTACGCCGCACGTGGAGCTATTGTCCCACTGCTTGACTTTTCCCGAAAGTGCAACGGGAGCCTGCCACGGTTCCAGGTAGTTGATCCTCGTCCCAAGCAAAGCTGCTTTGCAGCTCTGAAAGCTCGTTCGGAAACAACCCGTCTCCTTCAGCTGAGCGCTTTCAGACGGGGATGCAACGCCGGCTGTAAGTCACCCGTGAGTAAGTCACCGTGAATCCCTCGGAGCCACACCCTCTGCCGATTGTGACGGCAGTTGCAGACCAGGAGGCAATAGCCGTGGCAAGTCATTCCTCTGAGAGTGGAGCCCTTGGAGCAACCCCCTGAGCCGAATGTGACGGCACTTGCACGGACGCCTACCACTGGAGGAAAATGACACCTGAGCGGGCTCGACGATTGGCCAAAAATGACGTGGCCCCGAGACACCGAAGGGGTTAAAAGCGAGAGATAGGGAGCAGAGAGAAGCATTCCTTCATTCATTTATTTCTTTCGTGCTTCTCGCCATGGGCCGCAGCGTCCGATTTGCTGCCGGACATCAATGGCTTTATCACTGTTAATTACTTCATGTTATTACGGTAAATAATGTAAATAAACCTCCAGTTTTCATCTCAAAATCCTCCTCAACGTCGGCCTACTTCCGCACTCAACGGCAAGATCCAATAACGGCCACGCCGGTGAGCCACACAGGCCCCAGCCAAGTCACACGCATACAATCCACAGAAGGTGCATCACAATTTGTTATGTACACTGCTTGAGTACCAGTCGTCATCATCGTCAATCCGGTCCTCGTTCTACGTCTAACTGTCGTCGTGGTCGTCATCATGATCGGTGGCTTCCGGGAAGGCTTCGCGAAGCACTTGCAAGGCAGAGCTCTTCTGTTCAATGTTCCGCACCGAGCTCACCGGGTAGAGATTCACGTCGAACCAGAGCCGGTCACAGACGCGGCAGCTGTGCCCGAACTCTATGCAAAGGAATTAGCGCGGGAAGCGGCCGTTCGCACCTCCCATGGATTTGCGTGCTTGGCGCTGGAAGTTCTCGGTGACGTACAGGCTCGAAACCGATTTCTGACGGCGCCGAGAATTCAGTCGGCAGCGTTCGTTGTCTTCGGCCCGAAATTCGGGATGCTAGGCTCGGCGACGGCGTTTGTCGGCGGCGGCCTGGGCGCGGTGGGCAGAATCGGCTCTCAAGTCAAGCATGGGCTTCAACTTAAGTTGCATTTCTGAATACGGGGGTTAAACTCGGGATCTTCGACTCGGTGTCGCCCCTTCTCAGACGCAGCTTCGGTGCGGTGTTCCGGATCAGCTCGGCGGCGACGCATCGCTGCTCGCTTGGCAGTGGGGCGATCTTCCTGGTAAACCGCTTCTTCTTCTGGCGTCCGCACTTTCTTCGGTCTTCCCGTGGCAGCAGCACATACCCACGAAGTAGAGGAGGCGAGAGGTGTGTCGCCGCGCCGGCCCCAGCTTTCAATCGCCGGTGACGTCAAGACTTCGCCTTACGCGTGCGGGGTGCGAGGAGGTTACGTGGCTTGGTGCTCTTGCAGGTGGTTGCCAGGCAACGCGAGGCGGCGCACAGCCTGGTTTAGTTTTCTGGTAACGCTTCACGGCAGCACGAAAGCTTAAACAGCTCCGCTGTTAAAATTAAATTATGGGGTCTTACGTGCCAAAACCACGATCCGATTATGAGTCACGCCGTAGTGGAGGACTCCGGAAATTTGGACCACCTGGGGTTCTTTAACCTGCCCCTAAATCGAAGTACACAGGCGTTTTCGTATTTCGCCTCCATCGAAATGTGGGAGCAGTGGCCGGGATATAACGTTGCGACCTCGTGCTTAGCAGCCCAACACCATAGCCACTAATCGACCAGAGCGGGTGATCGTCGCAATAAAGGTCACGATGTTGACATCCCTGGTAACAAACGTTTCAAGACAGCAGGCTTAGACTGTATTTACCTTGCATTGAACTGTTATCCTAAAAGATGTTAAGCAATGGTAAAGATTCTTAATCTTTTGCGTCCGTGTTAAGGTTGCCCCTAAGGCTAATTAGATATTTAGGCAAACTCTCCAGTCTAACCAGAGGAGGGGTGGTGGTCTTTCAAGGTGGGATACATTAGCGCCAATAGCATACGTTTGTCTCAAGATAGACGTTTTCGACGTGTCTAGAATAGCTTTAAGAGGAAGCTATAGATCGGGCCCAACTCTGACGTGGCCTATTCAAATACATGTAAAACGCAAAAACGTTTTTCTGAGGTAACGCCTGGGCCAATTTTAATTAAATTTGTTGCATTTGAGGGAGAGGGTTGAATTCTAGTGACTGTTGAAAGAGGAATTTCGATTTAGGTCCTGTATTTTGTTAAAAGATTTTCAAAAATGCGAAAGTTTGAAAAATATAGAAGCACGAAGTATACGAATTCATAGCTCTGCATCAAGAACAGATATCGCGGTTCTGTAAACGGCATCCATTAGATCATTGAAAGCGCACAAATTCGGTCGGTCATTTTATATCTTACATGAACTTGTTACGCTGTTTACAAGGGTTGTGCAAAACCTGTATTTCCATATTACTATATGTTTTAGTATTCCTCTGTAACATATCAATTTTGTCCGCTTTAGATGTACTATTAGATTCAATTCACAGAATTGTGTTATCATTTTTCGTTGCCGACTTAGAGAGTTGTAAACTTGATAGCTTTGTTTTTTGAAAATGTTCAATACTTGCAAATTTTTAATAAAATACTTACGACGTAAATGAAAAATTCGGAACCAAGAGTCACTAGATTTTTGGTTTTTCTTTTAAATGCAACAAACCTCGTCGGATTTGGTGCAGTGGTTGCCGAGAAAAACGAATTCTCCTTTTAGATGTATTTAGATAGATTGATGTTAGTTTCCTGGCAGATAAACCTTCTCTTTGTGTACTGCTTTATGAATCTGTTACGATCTCATGTCTGATTCGAAGTTGTTTTTCGTTTTTTCTCTATCTTTAAGCGCATATCTAATTTCTAGAACCTGGAATATGAAAGATTTTTATTGCTTTGACAAATCTCCTCAAGATGTCCTAAACAGCTTTTTTCCTGGTCACCCGCAGCATTACCTTGGCTAGTGCCTGCTTTAAATAAATTCAAATTAAAAACATATTTCGCCTTGTCTTAAAGCAGGCGTAGTATGTGTGAGATGGAACACAAATGAAAGTCTGTAATTTCTTTCATTCTTTTTTTGTATGGATGGCGTATTTGGCTCACTGTTCCGCACATTATTTCACGCTTGCAACACCGACCAGTGCCTTGAATACCTGGGAGTCTATTACTAGTTATCTACGTTGTTCCAGCAACCCCCAATTGCTTTGACAATGCAGCAGCAAGTCGCCTTTCATTTCCGGCTAATCGGACACAGAAACCTACACCACACCTCTTTGGTTTTGAGGCAGCAAGAAACAACGTCCAGCCAGTGCATTGATAGGAAACGGCAGTTCTCATATAGACAGTGTCCTCGCTAACTTTAGTCAGAGTTTAAAAATATGCGCATGACACGTAGCTGGACAAAACCAAGGTAACGTTGTTTGCCCTAGCTTGGAGAACACTCAAATTATATTTTCTTCATTGCGCCTGATTATATAATTAGTCTTAATTAGTTATACAACTTCTCAAGTATAATTGGACGAAAAGTGTCAATGAGAAAATTGTGGACCGACATGAAAACCTCCCGATACAGCTTTCTGTGGCTCAATACGTGCTACAGAAGTGTTTTTCCGAGCGTGAAAGAAGCCCACAAATGCACACAATATTACCGCGCGACAGGCCGCTCGAGGCACTTGTTAGACGGAATGAGAAAAATAATTTGACTGTCTCCTAGCGACGGCAAACAACATCACGTTGGTTCTCGCCAGCTACGTTGCATTCGCCTATTTTAAGCTCTCGCTAAAGTTAGCGGGGACACCCTGTACATTGTTACGTGGGAATACGTATACGAGAAACTATATACAAATATATTGACAAGTGAATACGCGGCACTTGGCCAAAAGGCAACAGCCCGCGCTAGCCTCTAGTCGTCGTCATCATCGTCTTTACACCGCTGGCCTCTTGTTCATCGTAACTACTGGTCCGTAACCCTACTCCCGCCGATGAAAGCGCCGTCCCGGTGCAAGTAAAGGGCGCGCTCGGAAGCAGTGCAGTAGGCCTTGAGCCTTCTGACTTGCACGACAGCACTGGATGTTGGATGACCGAGTAGAGGTGTTTGGGTAGAACTGACGGGACCAGTCTCGTACGTCTCTGGCGTCACCTGGCGGTGGCGCGCGGTAGGGCTCCGGATGTCGGCATACGAGCTTCTGTGAAAGTCCGACATGGCAAGAGGGTGACCATAGAAGCACGAGTTACACAAGACGAAGATATAGCGTCGTGGTTGCCGGCGTTGTACAGCCGCTGCTGAGCGGTTTGCGATGCCGTCAGTCGAGTACGGGCAAGCTCGCGTGCATTGTTAGCCAGGTCGATGGCGTCGCACGGGCACTCACTTGTCGTTGTTGCGTATGGCACTGGCGAGAACGGCAGCAGCCAGTGCGCGCGTCTCCTGATTTTGTGCTCCTTGTATTTGTATTCTAACACGCTGGCTCGCCACTTGTACGCCGAACGGGGTGCCCAGCCAGTGACGCGCGAGGAATATCAAGTACCTTGAACAATTACAAAATTTAATCGTCTATGATTTAATTGAACATTTACAAGAAATAATCGTCTATGATATCGCCGATGGCGGCGACACAGGCCGACGAAATTCGACAAGGGGCGTTTCTTCGACATGCACTCGCAGAAGCGGCAGCAACCACCGCGCGAACCGAAGCAGCCACTGAATCTGTGCTCCCTGTACTTGCAGGTTGGCTATTTATTTTTCTTAGCTCTTTGTTACTGCCACTGCTGCCAAATTAACTGTTGCAAATCACGCAGTCATCATGTTGCGCTGCTACGCGCGCCGATAGTCTTATTGCTGACGGCTGTCCATCGGTGCGCTGTTCTGACCGTGATCTTGCGTTTCATCTTGGACCCTGTTCTGGCGTTTTGGAAAATACGTACAAGTCCAAACGAAGAAACGCATATAAATACTGCAAGTGTGAGTCACGTAAGAGTGGCAGTAAATACCATATTGCATGTGAACAACGGCAGACCCACCGATAGCAAATCACTCTGGTTCATACAATGGATTGGATTGGATTGGAAAAACATTAATAAAAGTCCTGCAGGACGCACGTCAGTGCGCAGTGGGCGTCTCCCAGGCAGGGACTGTCAGGGAGTACCGGGAGGCCGCTGCGCTAGCCTGCTGGACGGCCCATTGCTAGCCTTGTAGAAGCGGGCTTCGTATACTCTTCTCCCACTTGTCGGAGGTAGGCGTACGTACATGACATTCTTACAATGGAAAGTGTGCCAAAATTAAATTATGGGGTTTTACGTGCCAAAATCACTTTCTGATTATGAGGCACGCCGTAGTGGGGGACTCCGGAAATTCCGACCACCTGGGCTTCTTTAACGCGCACCTAAACCTAAGTACACAGGTGTTTTCGTACTTCGGCCCCATCGAAATGCGGCCGCCTTGGCCAGGATTCCATCCCTCGACTTCGTGCTTACCAGCCCAACACCATAGCCACTAAGCAGCCACGGCGGGTGGAAAGTATGTTGACTCCCTCCTAGCCTTGTCTGGAGAGCTTGAGCCACTTGAATCGTCCGTCCAACTACTCTCCGATAAATTCGACGACTTTCAAACACGTCTTCTTACCCAAAAAAAGGTAATCAAGGAAATTACGAAACCAGTCGAACAGCAAACACGTCTTCTTGCCCAAAAAAAGTTAACCAAGGAAATTACGAAACGAGTCGAACAGCTTCAAAAGCGGGAAGGGGCCAGTAAAATCGCCCAGCTCAATCTGGACGTACATAACCTACAGTGGCGCAGACGTCGTCTGAACATTAAAATTCACGGCCTTACGGAAACTTATGACAACGAAGAAGGTTAACGATATAGGTACGAATGAGGAGCTTAGGTCACTGTGATCGAACGATGTAACAGCCATACGCATGCTTCCTGCTAAGGCGGGTAAAACACGAGGCGCAATTGTTCACTTCGGAAAATCAGAAACTCGCGATGCTTGTCTAGAAAAACGACAAGCGCTACAAGACGCTAATACCGACATGTTTACCTGAGAAACTATGACTCGGTTTTCTCGTACTCTTCTGGCAGTTGCAAACAGCTAGGCGAAGGAATCCGGCTACATGTTTGCGCGTGGCACGTGGCCCGTGAATGAGGAGGTACTTGTAAGAAAAAAAAAGCGGGACACGAGCAGTTGTCGTCCGTGACAATTATGATATTGTAAATCTGAAATGACGGTACAGCCCTCCGTTATACTTCCAAGGAAGCGCCCCTGAGTTTGTGTAAAACCTCGCTCATCACACTGCGCAGCTGGAGGATGAGCGCAAGCTTTCTTTGTTTCGTTTGACGGGCCAAACCTTGGGTAACAAATTTGATGAAGTTAGTTTGTTTTTATCGAGCTTAAACCATGAGTATGACTTTATTTCCTCTAGTGAGACATGGTTCGCGTGGAGTGATTGTTTTTTTACTGCCTGGATACGACTGTGTATCAGCCTGTCTTTTGTAGAAGGGTGGAGGTGGCGTTGCTCTGTATGACCATTCGGATCTGCCATACCAAACTGCACCAAATAATAATATCCTAAACATAATAAAAAAATTATAATATCCTTTTGTGTGCGTTATCATCCATTGTTACAACATAGCTCTTGCTGTCGTGTACCGACCGTCATCGGTGTGTTTAAGTCAATTTATGCAGCTTGCAGAAAGTGTATTTCAACATAGTATTGAGCTCAACCATGAATCTGTTGTTGTCGGTGACTTTAATCTACATGCCTTTCTAATGAATGCTACCCTCTTGCATTTCAAACTTTTCGAAACATATGGGTGTCCAAATGTAATTAATGAGTCTACCCGTGTCACCTCAAATACTGAAACGATATTAGACCTGCGTATTACAACAATTTGCTCTGACGAAGTTAAAGCAGGTGTAATCACTTGCGATCTTACAGAACATTCATAAATTTACTGTCTGATAGCATCGAAACAAATACGTTTACTAGACAAAGCAGCTCTGGTTAAAGGCTACTCGGTACAAAACATGTAAAGGCTTAAAGAATTCATTGTACAGCAGATATGGGACATTTTCATTTAAAAACAAATTATCCTGACGTTGCATTTAATGCCTTCCTGAAGTATTTTACTTCTGCCCTACAATGCCTCGTTTCCACTTAAAACTCATAAAAAACACAAAGAACAAGAAAACCTTGGATATCGCATGAAATAAATAAAAGAATTAAATTCCAGTAAAATGTTGTCCAGAAGTTTTTGGCCGCAGGATGTGAATCAAATATTTAAGAGAGAGAGAGAGCAAATGACAAATCAAAGGTAGGGAGGTTAACCAGGACTGAGCCCGTTTGGCTACCCTACACTGTAGAAACGGAAAATCGGACGGAAAGATTAAAAGAAGAAGAGAAAGTTCACTAGGGATATCATTCGGTCACTCAGTTCGGATAACAGACGCTGACTCAATCCTGTAGCTTTCAAATATTGAAGCAGCGCTTTTGTGGCCTTTTGTAGCTGCGATATGCGAGGCCATGGTCCCAAGATCTTGTTCAAGGTGAACGGCTTTCTATCTAACTGATTGAGAGCTGTGCAGAGGTCATCTTTTTCGTTTTCAAAAGATGGGCAGTACCACACTAGATGTTCTATAGTTTCCTCGACACCGCCGGCATTGCACTTGGCGCTGTCAGCCATTCCAATAAAAAAAACTATATGCATTGGTGAATGCAACACCCAAGCGTAAGCGGCACAGCATTGTTTCCTCATTACGCGGAAGCCCTGATAACAGCCTCAGTTGCCTAGATGGAACGAAGGAATGCAATCGATGTTGAGTGAATTCAGGTGTGTGCCACTTCTCCAATGTCATAGGGTGCGCTAGCTTGCTTAAGTGTTGGGCTGCGTCGGTTCGTGATAAAGGTACAGAAACAGGGGTTGCTCCTTCGTGTGCTTTCCTAGCAGCTTCGTCAGCGAGGTCGTTGCCGGAGATACCGCGATGGCCAGGCAGCCACTGAAACACGCCGTCGTGACTTTTCGCGATCATATGATGTTGCATTTCTCGTATGTCCAACACGAGTTGTTCACAGCACCCGCGACGAAGAGATGACAGAAGACATTGTAAGGCCGCCTTCGAATCGCAGAATATCGCCCACCGATTAGCCGGTTGGTTGTTAATATATTCAACGGCACCTGGGAGGGTAACAAGCTCCGAACCGGTGAATGTTGTCAAGTTAGAAATCTCGTATCGGATGCTTATTGATCGTGATGGTATAACCACTGCGCCGGTGGAGCTGGTCTGAGTGGAAGAGCCATCCGTATATATGTGGACTCGGCCAAAGTAGAAGGTGTGCAAACAATTCAGAGCTGCTTGCTTCAAAGCCAAGGTAGGCAGGTCGGTCTTCTTTCTTATCCCTGGAACAGTAAGACGCACTTGAGGTTGTTTTAAATACCACAAAGTTGAGGGTGAACGTGTTCAGGGTGTGAATCCCGATGGTAAGTAGGCACAATGGATGCTGACCTCGTTGGAGAAGGATGCCTGCGGTCGTCGTTGTGGCATGCAGGCAAGAGAGCTTGACTGCAGCCGTGGAACATGACGAACATCTGCCCTAAGCGTGCCGGTACTAATGTAAGTCGTGATCAGATGGTCTCGAGCCATTATAATGGTTCCTGCTGTTGAGGCGCTCCTCGAGAGGCCTAGGCAAACACGTAGTGCCTGTGCTTGCACGCTCTGAAGTTCTCGAAGATTTGACTTGCATGTTTCAGTAAGCACGGCAGAGCTATAGCGCAGGAATCCGATAAAAAGTGCTTGATATAACTGTAGCATGGAGCCCACTGACGATCCCCATGTTTTGCCGGCGATGAACTTGAAGACCTGAACAATAGATGTGAGCTTCTTCTTCAAGTGGGCAACCTGAGGGCTCCAAGAGAGGTCCCGGTCGATAATGGCGCCCAAAGACCGATGATTTTTCTTGCAGGAGATAGGCTAGCCATTGATGCTTACTGGATAACGAGTCATCGCTTTTCGCGTAAGAACGACTAACGCACATTTTTCTTTTGAGATGGTAAGGCCTTGTGCGTGAAGATAGTCAGATGCCTGTCTTGCTGCCTCTGTTGTTCTGAAGCCTTGCGCGAACCTGCAGGCGAGTGACCGCTGATGTCCAGATGCAGATGCCGTCGGCGTAGATTGAGACACGCACTGTTTCCGGTAGGGATTGGGCCAGCCCAAGAAGCGTGAGGTTGAAAAGAATAGGGCTTAGAACACCGCCTTGGGGAACGCCTCGGCATGTGTAGTGGTCGGTAGTCGGACCATCTTCCGTACTTACGAACAAGGACCTTTGTGTCAAGTAGTTTCTGATCCATCGATATATTCGCCCTCCTAGTTCAATTGTCAAAAGTGCGTCTAGAATGGTTTGATGGGAAACGTTGTCGTAAGCGCCTTTCACGTCAAGAAAGAGGGCTACTGATAATCGCTTCCGAGATTTTTGCTGTTCTGCAGACGATACCAGATCGATGACACTGTCAGTCGTTGAACGATCTCGTCGAAATCCCGCCATAGAGTCGGGGTAAATTTTGTGGTGTTCAAGGTACCATTCGAGGCGCATGAGGACCATGCGTTCCACGAGCTTCCCGACGCAGCTGGCAAGAGTGATAGGCCGATACGATGCCAGTTCTAGAGGTTACTTTCCTGCTTTTAGAAGCGGTGCCAGGCGGCTGCGTTTCCATTCCTGTGGGACGACACCATCTCGCCATGAACTATTAAAAAGGCTGATGAGTTATCTTCGTGCTTCTCGACCTTGGGATCGCAAAGCAGTATATGTTATGCCCTCAGGCCCTGGTGAAGACGCATACCTACACAGCGTCATAGCAGCTTCTAAGTCTTCCGTAGAGATTGGAGCGTCCATACTTGTATCTCGTGGACCGGGGATGTTGCCTAAAGCCATGTCAGGGACTAAAACTGTGCCGCCGGTTACTTTCGCTCAAAATATTTAAGTGAGAAATAAATTAGGTGCTGGTATTAAAAATGCAACGAGAGAATTTTACATTGAACAAATTCTGAAATTCAGGAATATTTTCATCTTGTATGGCAAGCGGTTCCCGACGTTACAGGTGAGTCAAATTCTCCAAAACGTGTTTTGTATGAAAGTGAGTCTGAGTAACATCGAGATCGAAAACTTGTTTAACGAACACTTTATTTATGTGAGTGCTTCCGCAGATGACCGCGCTGAAACTACCTTGCGAACATTTTCTGAAAACACATTGTCAAAGTTCTATATTGATGTCGCCCACTGATCAATATGAGATAACCGATGTCATATTGGCTTTACGAAAGGATTGCGCCACTGGAGCTGACAATATTAAACCTAGGCCACTGAAAATTGTCGCGCATATTCTAAGCATCCACTTTATGCATATCCTGAACATTATTCTTTCAACCGCAGTGTTCCTAGATGCCATGAAGCTAGCCCGAGTGACCGTAACACATGAAGGTGGTTCCGTTACATACAAGAACAATTACATACCAATCTGCGTGCTTCCTATATTTGAGAAGCCAGAGGAGCACACAATATATAAAATAGCTTTCTGATGATGTATGACACGATAGTAAGCGAACACCTTGGGTTCAAAAAAAACAAGACCTCTGAAAGTGCACTTCTTTAAATAAAAGAGCACCTACTAGACAATATCGAAACCAAAATAGCTACTCAGGGAATATTTCCTGACTTCCTAAAAGCGTTATACTGTGTACAACACGATGTGCTTTCAAGGAAATTGCCATCCTATGAAATATGCGGCAAAGCTTGATCTTTGATAAACAGTTGCTAAACTTCGAGAGCTCAATTTAGATGCATAAATGACGTACACTCTGACACAAGATTAGGGAAATTTGGTGCACCACAAGGATCATTACTAGGACTGACATTACTTTTACTTTACATTAATGATATTGTGTATATAAACAAAAATACGAATGTAATTTTATATGCAGGTGACAGGAAGGTATTCTCAGGGGCTGGCGTAAGAGTGGCATTCCATCTAGCCAACGAATGGCTAACAGGTCTGCATTTGTGGCTTCAACCTAAAAGAGTTAAATTAAGCATCAGTAAAAGAAAATATTTATTCTTAAGGCTGCGAGCAACCTGGCTGGCTGTAAACTGTCATTTAAAATTTCAGAACGCTACAGTCCCACAATCTTCATCAGTTAGATTTTGGGGGGTAACAGTTCAAGAAAACCTTTCATGCATTCCTCACGTTAACACGCTCCGAAGCAACCACCGGTGAGATGTTGGAATCCTAAATAAAATAGCATATCCCGTGTACGGTCAAAAGGCAGATATACTGCACGCTTATACATTCCCGATTGTGTAACTGTTGTAATATGGTCAACAATGACTAAGACTAACCTAGACTATCTTCTTTGTTTGAAAAAGCGAGCGGTGCGTGCAAGTGGAAGTTTATAAGCTTCGGCAGACACTACACCCCTTTCTATGTCTAATAAAATACTGCCTATTCATAAATTATCGGCCTTAGAAATTTCGCACCAACGCCGAACTAAAGACATTTCAAACAAAATATCAAGCGATACCTTGTCCGTACTACCTACGAAAAAAATTATTACCCAGGCAAAGTTCTCGTACAAACTATGTTGGTCAAAAACAAAGTTTTTTGATACCAGATGTACTAAACCAATATCCGGAAATAGTTGAAGCACTCGTTGCAGCTACCTCGGTGCAGATACTCGGAAAAATCTCAGGGACTTTTTTTTTCCTAATACAAACTAAAGATAGTGCCGGACTGATTCAGTCGGTGTCCGTTTACTCTTCGAGTCTGTGTTTTCATGGTGAAAGTCTGAAATATGTTCTGTACCCGGACCACTGCTGCTTCGACATAACTGTACCTGTACCGAGTACCTGTATGTGCCTGTTTTGAAAATGTATTTGTATGTTATTGATGTCTACATTTTTTTCTTTTATGCCTAACTTTTACTATGCTTCAAATTGCCGCATTGTATTTGGTATTTTTGTCTGCCATTGTATAATTTGGTTGTCCGACTGCAGCTGCTAAAGGGTGGCGTGGCCCAGACAGTCACGTTGCTTCCTTTTGTCGCGTCCCTCTAGGCATCTCTGTGAGAAATGTCTTGAATAAATAAACAAGGAAGGAAAGAAAGAGATCAAACCCGCATACGTCACAGTGGAGATATATCACAGACTCAGATTGTTACACTTCGTGGCGCTTGGCAATACCAAAAAAACAAGTCATGACGTAAAAGCATAATTATTGGAGAGACATGTTTTGAACTTAATTACAGCAATTACATTCACACTATATATATCTTCTGGTAGGAGACCGCCGACTTCCGGCGTGTATCGGCGATACTGGCCAAACAAATTTTACTGCGGTTGAAATGTCACCTCGTATAAATTAAAAGCGGTCATTTAGGTATCTCATGCCGTATAACCACCTGAGACTTGAATCGAAGTTATTTTTTTCATAAAGCAGCGATGGATTGGTTATCATGTGTGCCTCCCAAGCTGTCACCCACATTTATGCAACATATAATGGTCAGTGACCTAGGCTTCATACAACTAGACGCGGAACAGCGTGTGAAGCGCATCATCACGTTTCTGTGAACGCCTGGTCAAAGCACTATCAGTGACTTACTTGTAGCTCACGAGGAAGCGCGTCCACACTCCACGTAGTCGTTGGCAATACTGCGTCCTATTACCGTGGGCGCGACCAGACACCAGAGCCCGTGTGTGGCTGTCTCAATACAGTGCACAGTGACTATGGCTCACGGCGGCGCTACTTGGGTTGATGACCGACCATTGTCGGCGCAAACTTATTTAACAGACAAACCTCCTAAAGGTCACAGCAAAGTGCTAAGAAGGCATTGTTACATTTTTTTAAGGACAACAAACCTACTACATAGACATTATCCGTCAGTAGCGTTAACATTTATCCTGTGCTGTGATCATGTGCTGTGATTTCGTGCTTGTGTTTTGTGGCTATTTTGCTATTTTCTTCTGAGCTTTACATTCTCTTCCTCCAACTTAGGTAGGTAAAGCGTTTTTTTTTTTTCGTCAGAGGGAACTTGCAAGCTATGTAACAAAAACCTGGACAGGAGAAACACGAATTACAGTAGGTCTCATAAAACATTCCGGTTATATTGTACTAAAAAAAAACTTGCGACTATGCTCATACCTTGGGACGTTTGTAAAGGCAACTACGTAGTTTGAAGCCGCAATGAGCGATGGAGAGAAAGTGCTAAGAGAGTTTCAGAATAGGAGAACGTATTTAATGGGGCAGGTTGCTGAAGATTACTTCATAGCCAATCTGCTTGAACAGAAAAGCAAGCTGTGAAGTACAACATTAAAACAGAGCTGACACTGGGCTCAAAAACATCCGCATTTTGTTTTTGTTTTCCTTCGACTATGCTTTCGGCGTTATGTCCTGACGCATAGCGAGTGCAACTGCAGATAACTAAAGTTTTTGTTCACAGTGTAGCTGTATGAGTCACACACAAAGCATATTATTGAAAGCCCGTTATCCCACGCTACATCGACCCATTTCATCCCTGTCCCATGTTCTGCCTTGCTTGGCGCTACAAAAAGAAAAGAACAATAAGGTGCCCACGAGCTTCCCACTAGGGTTTTTTTTTTCAGAAATTTATGCAAAAGAAAGAAACAGAAGATTAACAATGGCTACTGGGCGCACAATGCCTACAGGGAAAGTCAGCAGCTTTTTTACCAATATTATGAAAAAAAAAAGGACCACTGAAACTAGAAAAGCTTTGTGAAAAAAAAAGTTTTTAATCAGAATACTGTCATACGAGTAAATATTCTGTTTCAAGTATTTTGCTGTACTAAAACAACAAATGTCAATTTTTTTTCTTATTTCACAATTTATTAGTTTGTTCTTGGTGACCCCTACCAACCAGTGATTCTGGCGCAAAACTTGGCAAGACTGCAAACCAGCTATTATGTTGTGTGGAATGGCGTTGTTCACTTGAACGTAGCGGTTTCATCCTAGCTTTTTTATTTTTTTCCTTGCGTGTTTGTTCAAAGTGTGGCGTGTGCTTAGCCTCAAATTTCGCGTGACCTTGCGCACGGCCTTCATTGTTGAAAGGTTTGATTGCAGATTTTTTTGTTATCGTGCAAGTTCACGCTGTCGCATTCGACGCGCTTATCTCGTCGTGACGATAAATGTAAAATGCTCCACGAAGAAAGAAACACCGCGCTATGTTCGTTTACTCTCCGTAACAATGGATCTGAGTGTCCGAAGGGCAGCAGAATTAGTAAGTCGAATGTGTTCTGAATTATAATATGGGGCAATGTTGTTTTGTCCGATAACTGTTGCATATGAATACATGGTGTCGCAAGGAATTACGAATGAGTCTGTCAAAACGATCCCCATATGTTGCTATACATTACGACTGTCTGCCGGCCGTAGTACTTTCCATCTATTTAAACATGCTTTGTTTGGTCAGTCATATTGGTTGCATTGTTCTATATGAATAAAAGTGAAATTGCTTTTGAAACCTCTGTGGTAGTGTCATTTATTTCCATCCTATTCGCTCACTTTTCCAAGGAAGCTAATGGAGCAAATGCCGTAAATAACAGTCTAATTATGTTCGCATTAGGACATACGCCACTTTTATAGTTAAAGGAGACGCTGACGCTTGAACTGAGGCGAGTCGCAAGCTCGTCTCAGCCTAAAAAGAAAAATAGCTTCTGGCGTAGCGGTCGAAATGTCGGACGCCAAAGGAATTCAAACATTCCCGCCAAGTAGCATAACATCTTGACGTCACTGCCATTTCCGGCTGTGCCGTCACTTTTTATTTTTGCTTGCTGTTAGTTGTCCCCACAATACGTAGATGCCGACGGTTGCAACGAGCCGCCATTATTTTGACATGTGGGCTTCTATGGAAGCTTCGCTACCAGTTTACATATACCTTGGCCGATGCCTGCATCGCTACCCTGTCGCCTTTTAATCGTCAGCACACCCTGCTAGATGCTACCTTTGTTGTCGCGGAATCGAATCCCGGCCACGGCGGCCGCATTACGATGGGGTCGAAATGCGAAAACACCAGTGTACTTAGATTTAGGTGCATGTTAAAGAACCCCAGGTGGTCAAAATTTCTGGAGTCCTCCACTACGGCGTGCCTCATAATCAGAAAGTGGTTTTGAGACGTAAAACCCCATAATTAAATAAAATTTACCTTTGTTCGTACGTGGCACGTCGGGAGCGCCGCAGTCACTGCAGACAAGCGGGCATGTGACGTCGTATTTCTTTTTTTTTTTGTATTTGTCGGGCATCTTCAGTAAGCGAAAAACACGAATACCTAATAGATAGATACTTATAAACTGTTTGATCAGACGTTTTGCAAACCGTTCTCCAACTTTCTAATAGGAATTGTGTGCCTAACTTCATTGCTTCAGAAGTTGGTTAATTAATATTGAATAATTATGCAATTAAGCAGAATACAAAAAGTAGTGAGACTTACTCCATACAATAGTGGGCAACATGCATTTCGTCACGTCGTCTCATAGTGTATCGGCATTTTTTAAAACTTTGGCTAAAGTTACGTGGGACACCCTGTAAAAATAATGTACAATATTTTCCTAAGCAATGCTAAGCAATTTTTATACTGCATTCTAAATGGACTAGTTTAATATAGTTTTGCGAAAACTTGCACAAACGTGTTCTGACGCATCACAGTGTGAATAAAAATCAGACGCTAGAATTTTTATCCCCAACTCCATTGTACTTTTATTTTTTTACAGCTAGATCTTATAGCTATTTTGTAGAAGAGATTGAAGCAGTAATTATGGCCTTGCGTAACTTAATCACTTGAAATACCACAGGCGCTATTGGCACCCAATCTTTATCCATGTCCTCGTTCCTTTCCTACATGCAGTAACTCTCACCTTTGCGACTATTCGATTCCCTGCTGCTGGCTCGTGTGTGAATTATTCGATTAATTTAGTTGCCTGGTGACAAGGGTTTGTTTTTTGAAGGAAATTGTGAGATGACTGGTGAGAGCATCCCTTAACGGTGCTCTCCTTCCTGCAGGTACCACAATCTGCTTATTTCACTGCAGTTTGATTTCACAAACGTTCGGTTAAGAAATCGTTCCCCAACCCTGTGTTTACTATTTCTCGGAAATATCGACACCCCCTATGTCACCGGCGTATTAAATCAATCAACGACACAGGCTTGAAGTATCCCTCACCAAATTACCATGTCGTATTATCCCTTCAAGGGTTTACCTACAGACGTCGGGTCTGAAGCATAACCGCCACTTCAATTTTCTTTTTCGTGATGCGGAGGAAACGTTAAACAGGTTATTTTTGTCGGGCCGCCGCTTTGCTAAACTGCGAAAAAAATGGGAAAATTGGACTGCATCTATCGACTTTTATTCTTTCATATTGAGCTTTGAATATCGGGTTCATACAGGCGTCCAGGAATTTAGTACCGATGCCAAGTGATTGCCCGGCTAAATCTGCTTTCTTTATTGTTATTATTTTTATTAGATTTCAGTTCTGGATATGTCATTCCTTTATCTTGCATCTGACAAATGTTCTGTATCAGTTATCGGAAATTTTCAAGCAAAATCAATTCTAAATTTAATTACCTTTATCTACCCGAGACTTTCCCATACTTCAGGGAAAACAACAACGCGGTTACAGGCGAGAGACCAATGCTAAGCATGCGGCTACAACGGTATCCCGAAGGTATTGTAATGCAAATGAAACATACGCTCTCTGTACAAGTTTAAAACAAACCCATAAGTGGCTCGGGGTGAAGCTCATTTGCAGTGTTCAGTCTTGTGTTGCCCTTTATTGTTGAAATATCAACATGACTCCACAGCGCAAAGAAAAGGACAGAACAAAGGACACTGTCCTCGTCTTTTTCTTTTTTTTTTTTTACACTGTGCGTTCATGTCAACATTGAACTACCAACTCGAGCAACCTTCCACTTCTTTCACGTTATTACGGCAATAATGTTTGCCAATTATTTGTTCTTTTCGATAATAATGCTTATTGTCAGTGTACTTTACGCTTACAAATTTATATGCGCAAATAAACATTATTCACTGATACTTATATGCCTCGTACTGAGAGTGTTTTACGCCCGTGGCCCTTTAGAGTAAATAAAGAGAAGAGCTGCACTGGGTTTCTACATTTTTCTTGTTTTTAACTACGGATGTAGCATCAATAGCAATAAAGAATTATTCAGGTCCAACGCAGATTTTTGAATCTAAGTGACGTGAGGCTTTCTAGTAGCGGATAACGAAATGCAATAAATTTGCCCGCTAATTTATGCGTCTTCGGCATAAAGGAAACTGCTGCACGCGCATGCTCTCTCGCGCACCCGTGCTACGTAACGTGTCGACTCTTATATTGGCTTGTGTTTCTCTATTTCTTCTTCCTTATTGTAAGTCTACCGGCCGCTCTATGGCCAATGCCGTCTTTTATGTATGGGCACACTGTGATAATCATCGTCGCAATCAACACGCGATACAATCCTTAGTCGATCCCTCTGTGTGCGTATGTGCCATGGTATAGAGATCGTAATCATCATCAACACGGGGCGATCGTCTCAAAGAGGTAGTTTGCCTTGGCACGACATGCAATGCTCGCCTCTTACCCAAATAATCACCCCAATCAACACGCGCACACGCTCCTTGGCCGATTCCCTTTGTCGGTATGTGCCGTAGTGTGGAGATCATAATCATCGATTCGCAGCGATCATCTGAAAGAGCGCTGGCATGAGGGAAGTATACGTGCAATTGTGACCTAATGGGAGAGCCTAAAGGGTGGGACCTAACTGTGGCTCAATGTCTGCTTCGCTTGAAGCCGAGCTTCAGATGCCGCTGTCGGATGGGTTCCATTTTTCTTTATTGTTTTATTTAAGTTACAAGAAATCTACTCGGCGGGAGCTCTACCAGCGACCAGTCAACCGACCCGGGCAAACCAACGTGCTGGTAGGCAAAGAAAGCTTTGCTTTGAAATTCGCCGAGGCAATATACACAATATAATAGAATGGTCTACCAACCGTTAAGTCTATTTTGATAAGATTTTACTGATAAATGATCAGGAGATGTTAATACACATAGCTTGAGTGACTGGCGTTACACTACACATGCTTTAACAGTACGTGTTGCGGCACAGTTAAAGATTATTGCTTCGTTTAAGTTTTATTGAGATTGATGTAGACTATATATGTCTTGGACTACTTCTGTGTGTAATAAGCATTACAATGCGGATCCTACTTCATCAGTTTGGGTAGATCACGATTATCTAAGGCAGAAATTGCCTCTCGCTTATAAAAATGTGAAAACATTCATGTTTGAAAAAAACGTACCTTCCTCTTTTGTGTTGCAGGTATTTGTGAATCAGAAGAAGAATATGAAGCTCTACAAGAAAAATTTTGCAACAGAAAATTTCGGCGTTTCAATTCAGTGCCCGTATAGTAAAAAGAAGAGAATTGTCGTTTTTTTTATCCCTTTCAAAGCGTACAAATAAAGCAAAAGTCAACACACCCGGCGCGCTTTTATGTGCTTCTGTGGCGTCAACAAGCACCCGTAGAAAAGCGCAGATGGTGAAGAAAAAATTCAGAGCCATTCCAAACCTTGAAGGTGGACGAGCAGTGGAGCTGCTTATAATTATAAATGAAATAAAATAAAACAACATAACACAAGTATGCACGTGATGTTTATTTGCGTTTAGGTTTATCTCGTGACCGCAGTAATTATAGCTTTATGGTCACCATGATAGACGGCCATGGGCTCTGTGACGACACTGGAGATGTTAGCGAACGTTGGGTACATGCACGACAGATGGCGCGTCGTGGAGACATTGGTCTTGGTGTAACGTTGAAGGCCAAACCTTTCCAAAGGAAACGCCAACAACCTTTTCCCGTAGGGACAAGACACATCGTCGTTAAAGTCACCTACAATGACGATGGGCTTCGGGTCCACCGGAATGGTCCACCCAAATGTGTCGATCCTAAATATTCAAGGTCCCTCTTTGACGTTCCCGGATGAACGTACACGGTAGCGACAACGATTCCGCCCCCAGTCTGTAAGGCTCACGCGTCGGCACACTCCACGCAAGGCTCTCGCTCGTCGTCGGTAAGGCATAGGGTGCCACAGCCACGCTGTCGTTGTTTGCGTAGATAGCGACGCATCAAACCATCGTCCATCATGCGTCACCGGTTCTGACACATCTGGCCTCAAACGCAACTCGGACACATACGCTGATACGTTTTTTTTTTTTTTTCATTATGATTAAGCTATCGTAACTCTATAGACGCCGCCATCGTTTTTTTCCCTACACACATCACGAAATGCTGGAAACGAGCCCAAGTCAGCTCCGCTGTAAAACTACCGAAATTCTGAGAATTATCGAGTAATGCGAGAGCATTGTTTGGCTCGGCGGCGACTTCGTTTTTCCTTAGTTTTGCTTACTTGCGTTTCCTAGCTTATGCACGCTTACCAATGGTCTTTCCGGTGGAAAAGGATGCTTAGGCTTTAGTAGGCGACTGCCAGATTTTCTCGCCGCATCCGGCCTCTTCACTGCAATCGTACCAATTGAGACGGAACGCCGGGAACGGGCGCTCCTCGACGGAGCAGAGCGGTCGAAAGGGTACACCTGCTGCCGCAGTAGGGCGTGGTGTGTTGCGTGAGCAATTATGTGTGAGGGCAGAGTGCATGCTGTGAAGCCATGTCACCCTTGCCTGCGTTCCGACTGCGCCTCGGTAAGGCCCAATGAAAACGCGCCAAGCGTCTGGACGTGCTCGCTTGCTCGCGAACTGTTCGCAACTGGAAGGAAGGTCAGCAGCGTTCAATTGCACATTGGTCCTCCCCAAAATATCAATTTGGCCCACACACAAATTTCTTGTTGGCCCAACCCTAAATTTAAGTAGGTCCATCCTTAACTTACAAGTTGGCCCAAGCCCACATTTCAGTTGTGCCTAACCGAAAATTCAAGTAGGCCCACCCTGATACCGAAGTGAGCCCGTCCCAATATTTCTGGTTGGGCCACCCACAACGGCGAAATTGTAGTTGACCAACTACTAAATTTAGGTGAGCCCCCATGCAAATTTCAAGCGGCCCACCCCAAAATTTAGGTTGTCCGACCCCAAATTCAAGTTGCCCACCCCCAAATTTCAGTTGACCCTCCCCCAGATTTCAACTTCGCCCTTCCCCAAATTTAGCTTGGGACACACCAAACTTTACGTTAGCCCACCCCCAGATTTCAAGTTGGCCCACCCCCGAATTGAAGTTGGTCGCTCCCAAATTTAAGTGGACCATCATCAAACTTCAGCTTGGCGCACCCCTTAATTTACTTAGCCCCATCCCCCAAATTTCAGTTGGCCTACCCCCAGATTCCAACTTGACCCGTCTTCAAATTTCACTTGGCCCACATTCAAATTTCAAGTTATCCCATCCCCAAATTTAACTTGACCCACCCCTTATTTGAAGTTGGCCTACGCCCTAATTTCGGTTGGCCCACCTTCCAACTTAAAGTTTATGGAACCCCAAACCACGGGCCCACGGCTACTATAAGCTTCATGCATATTCAAAAAGCCCTATGTATCTCTGTGGGTGTCTTCTTTTTATTTGTCTGTCTTTTTTTTAATTGTTTCTTAACGTTTAAAAGCTATCGTAATGATTAAATCTCTTAACTTTACGGATTAGGCATTTTCGTACAAATACAAGGCCCTAAACTTTTCGCAAGACAGTGCTGGGGAGCTCGCCAAAGAATGCTTATGCATTAAAAAGAAAAAGAAGTAGGTCGCTTAAGTACTGTTCTTGAAAACTGCGCCTGCTGTCCTTCCCAACTGCGAAGTGTACTACGTCAACGCAAAGTAGAAAACAATAACGAATAAGAAAGTACTGCTGCCCCTTCCGCCTGAAGAATATACACCAAGAGAAAGAATCACAAAAATGGAGCTTATTGACATTCTGACATAAAGGAAGCGATCTTACAATACCTCTTCAGTTATGTTTCTTGCGTTCCACATAGCCCTCACTGCGCTGATGTCGCCCCTTCGTGTTGTTTTTCCTCCGACGAAGAATGTGCCTTCCCCGTCAATACCGAAAGACAACCTATGAAGGCGAAGGGCTCAGCGCGCGTTTTCAGTAACTATGTTCAGCAAGAGAAGTCGCAAGCCAAGCTTTCGAAAGCCGGAAAGGAAAACATGTCCCACTTGAACACCGACTGACGTTGCTCAGAGAGGCGCGAGTATTGATTCCGGCCTTTTCAACAGTTTCCCACGCTGCGGAGCCCAGCGGGAAAGAAAAAGAAAGCACCAAGAATTCGCAAGCTGTGTCGAAAGTGCTCACGTCACAATATGCAAAAAAAAAAAAAATTGTGCACCACGAAAGAGCAGTCTGTTCGTGAAGTAGCTATCTCATGTGTTGTTCAGGCCTTTCAGACTCTTTTTTGCGTTTATCTCCGAGGAAGACCTCGGTAAAAAAGTCAGAGGCCCGCGCAGCTCACGCCGCACAGTCGCAGCACAAGCTGGAGGAGCGGCCATAGGAGCCCTATTTTCGGCACCACGCACTGCAGGGCTTTCGCGGCCAAGTCTGTCTGCGTCGTTTTCGCGAGAACGACGTGAACTGCTCAACCAGCGTCGACGGCGAGTTGCGCCTTGTCCTGCGGCTTGTCCTGCTCTCTGCGCAGCGGTCAGCTGAGCCCGGCGTTGCCTGGTTGCTACCGCGCTCGTAGCTCTACGATTTGCTTCTTCAGCAGCGGCTCCTACCTTAAGAGGAAGCTTTAGCTCGGGCCCAACTCCGACGCGGCCTATTCAAATACTTGTAAAACGCAACAACGTCTTTCTTAGGTAACCCCTGCACCGATTTTAATAAAATCTGTTGCATTTGAGAGAGAAAGTTAAATTCTAGTGACTGTTGGAAGTGGGATTTCGATGTGGGGCCTTAGTTTTGGTAAGAATATTTTCAAAAATTCGCAATTCTGAGAAAAATAGAAGCACGAAATTTACAAATTAATTGCTCTGCATCAAGAAAAGATATCATGGTTCTGTAAACGGCATCCATTAGATCATTCAAAGCTGACAAATTTGATGTGTCAATTTATGTATTACCTGAATTGATTACGTTGTGTACAAGGGTTCTGCAAAAGCTGTATTTCCATATTGCCATTTTTTTTAGATTCACGTGTAACATATCACTTTTGTCCGCTGTAAATGTACTTTTATATGCAATTCACATATTTGTGATATCATTTTTTTTTTATTTCTGAGTTACTGAGTTATAAACTTGATAGTTTCGTTTTCTGAAAATTTTCGATTTTTGCCAATGTTTAATAAAAATTGACGACGAAAATCAAAACTTCGAAACCAACAGTCACTAGATCTTAAGTTTTTCTTTTAAATGCAACAAACCACCTTGGCGAATTTGGTGCAGTGGCGGCCGAGAAAAAGGAATTCTCCTTTTATATGTATTTAGATAGGAGCACCGGAGCGAATTCTTCCTCTTACGAGATGGTGCCATAACGTGTACCGAAGAGTATACACAGGTATCCAAACTACGTGGCGCGCATGTCATCCCATCACCCGTGGCACGGTACGTTGCTGTTGAAGGTGATGACGATAATGATGGTTTATTGGCATCCCCTTCGAAACTGCTATATCCAACTGCTATATGTAGGGACGACTGGCGGGAATATAACGGAACTGCAGTGCAAAAGTTTGTAAGTGTCGATGCTACCCGGCGCGCATGTCGCATCGCGAATCAAATGGCTCAATACGATGCTAATGATGATGACGATTTCATGGCATTCCCTTTGCAACGGGACGGTGACAAACAGTCACCTAGCCTGCTTGAACTATTGAGCTATGCCATACTTGTTTTTCAATGCATCAATATTTATACATTTCCATATTCTTCTTTTTCTTCCTCAAGACTTCTCTATCTTGTACCGCTACCTGTGCAACTGCTACGTGGCGTTCCACCTGGTGTAATATAAACAATATGCAACTGCACTGCCAAGGGCACAGGCATAGAAGCTACGCGACGCGCATCTCATATCGCAAGGCACGACAGGATGCTGATGATGGTGATGGTTTATTGGCATACCCGTTTAAACGCGGCGATGACAAAATCAACTTGCCAGCTTGATTTAATCAGGTACAAAATATATGCATTTTTCTAGCGTTCTTGGATAAATCTCCTTAAACTTCTTTATCTCCTCCAAACCTTCTTTATCTGCCTTGTACTACTAGTAGATCTGCTACGTGGCGTCCTACCTTGTGCAATAATATGCAACTGCAATGCAAAATGCGCGCGTATCGAAGCTACGGGGCACGCATGTCACATCGCGTTCCTCATCGCGCACTAGGACACGTCTATAGGACATTTTTCCTCCGCATGCTAGCAGGCACCTATTGATACCGAACACTGAAGGCGGAAAAGGCGGTGGTGGCCGTGGACACCATCGCCAACCTAAACGGCTATTAGAATGAGCCCGTACCAGCTTACGCTCTAAAATACAGACAAAACGAGAGACGAGAGGTTACCCTTTCAGGGGACGTTCTTACTTGTCAATCTACGAGAAACTCTCTTTTGTCTTTCCTTTCAGTTTCACAGCAAGGCATCTGGGTTTGTTTGAAAACTTGTGTCCTGCTGCGGCATCTTCAAGACAGCCCATGGAGACGCTGCGTATGAGATGAGATGTCAAGGGCACAGGGGGAAAAAAAGAGGGCATTCAGTGTCGATGATGGCATCCGGGACGATTAATATAAATTTTGAAAATAATTGAGCGGTGATTCAGCTAGAAACGCGAGAGAAATGCGTTAGCATTACGTCGCACCTCTTTGAAGTTCTGGACCCAGCATTAAAACCCCGTTTACCACATTGCAAAGTCTTGTTCAAGAGCTCACCCGAAGACGATGCAAATGACGGTGGTCCGGAGCAGACCAACGTCATACATGCCTCGAGCAGCCAGTCACGCCGCAATTTTGCGCGCATTCCCCACCTTCTTTCACGCTCTGAAAGACCTTTATGTAGCACGTATTGAGTAACAGAAAGCTGTATCCGTAGTTCTTCATGCCGCTCTACAATTTTCTCATTGACACTTTTCATCTAATTATAATATTTGAGAAGTAGAGTAAATAATTTAGACTAATTATTTAATTAGACGGGACGCAAACGAAAAGACAATCTGAGTATCTTCACGCGATGGCAAACAATATTACCTTGGTTCTGTCCAGCTACGTGGCATTTGCATATATTTAAATCTTGGTGCATGATGTTTGGGACACTGTATATATATCATCAAGCTAAGTTTGCAACTTAGTTTTTTGTTTGGTGTATGGTTTTCGCCAGCTTAAAAAGGCATTATTTAGTCACTATTTATGGAAGCTGATGAATTAATCTAGTCTTTTTTCAAGCATGACATCACTTCTAGTCAAATATTCTTACTCACATCTATTCATACATCCGCCACTTTCGTTTCACTGGCGCGTTCGCAAACATGCCCCGATACAACCGTCATTTATCTATTATACGTACATGTTACGTACATCACACATGTTATCGGGGCAGCAGATTAATATGCATCGTCTTCTTATCTTTTCGTCACGTTGCTGTTGTCCTAATGCTTCCGTTGTCGGAGTGATCGCGTCATTGCCACTGTTACGTAATCGTATTTATTCCGGCATTGCCGTGTCATTACTACGGCGTTCTTGTCGTGTTTCGGTCATTTCATACAGTTTAAGTGTTTTGCAGAGTGTCACAGGATGGATCAACTAATGTCTGGGTGTTGGCGAATTAGCAATTGCTTTCGCAGTAATCGAGTTTAGGACCTTGAGGAGTCCCTGGAGTGTTCAAATTTTTAAACGATTAGTTTTAGCTACCATGCGGTGTTTTCTTCGGCGCCCTGTCTGGCCCATGAGAGAGAGAAAGAAAGAGAGAGCAACATCGGAGAGCCATACACAGCCTTCCGCCTTTGCAAACTCCCCAACCCACTTCCGTATATAGCACAGATAGCCAGAGCGGGAGAGGCAGAGGGCAGTCGCCTTTGATACCGCCACTCGTGCCGCAGGAAACCCGGCACACGTATAGCACTTTGTAGAACCAACTATGCCACTGCTGCAGGTGTTTCGGTGACCTGCTCTGTTCGCTGCAGAATAACGCAATGAAACAATAAACTCTACGAAAATATTCTCGCTGGAACAAATATACGACATTAAGCGGTTTATTATTTTGTTCAAGCTAATAGCTCTCTATAATCTCCGCCATTCGCTTCATCGTTCGCTTCGCCGGCCCTTTATTCCTTAGAAGATAGAGCAAGTCGTGTATGAGTGTAACTTTAGTTTATTAAGTCTTTAATGTGCTTCCAAAACGAGTCCCCGGACAAGAAGTGTTGGAATAGTTGTGAAGGCACCGTATCACCGTACCCAGCGACACTTAGCCCCAAACGCAACCATTCACGTTCGCGTTTGGCTATACGCTCACGTTGGCAATGATCTTCGATGGTTTCTGCCCAATATTTTTAGTGCTACAGCTGTTAAAACATCCGGACCATTTGTGCATCGTCCGCCTGTCCTTATTCACTACACCGACGTCATCGTCGTCACTGTCGTTATTCGCATATTCTACACTAGTTGTCTCTCTCGCCGTTCTAGGATTCTGCTTGCTTGACTTTCCCCGTCAGGCTTCCCCGGAACGAATCTTTATGGGCTTTATATGCTCTCACAGGCATGCATTTCATCTTGGAATTCGCCTTCTTGTTTGAATTGTCTCGAAAAAACTTGAACAGTGCAATTAAAAAGAGTTTGCACTCAGTAAATACCAATTGACGCGCAGATAATGTATACAGCTTCAAGGATATCGAGTTGCATAGAACAGCTGAAAAGGGGCGAAGCTTGCGGAGGTCACGGATATATGTAACATGAGGCGCAAAGTAGAAACAATTTTATTAATGTGTAGACAACAAAAGATGTGTTACACACAAAGTGCGCTTACACTGCGCAATAATAGGCTAATAAGAAAACGCTAATGTTCAGCCTTTTAGAATAAGTGATCTTCAAGTTAAAATGGTGAGCCTTGTCGAATTTGTAGCTTTCTCTAGGATGTAAACTAGGTTCAAACCGTTTTGTTTTTTTTAGCCAAGTAGGCTTGTAGAAGACGTAACGTAGTTATTTGGTTAGGCACAATACCAGAAAACATACAGGGGAAATAAACAAAATATTTAACACGGACCACAAGAATGTACTGCGGGAACGATAAGATTTTCAATTAAGTAATTTAGAATCACATAAGAAGAAGAACAACTTGAATGGAACGAACAAAAAGAACGAATATGCGTAATAAAAGAGAAGTTGAGCATGCGCTGGAAAACGCAGATATCTGGAAAGCAGAAACAGTGCCCTGAAGGCATTTGCAAAGTCTCACTAAATGCAATTGCGCATTAGAGAAAAATACGTACACTCAGAAAAACAGCAAATTTGTTAAAGCCACCTAATTAATTGAAAAGAAAAAAAAGAAGGTGAATCACGAGTGACGTATATCGAGAAGCAATTCGACCAAACGAAGAAGCATCAGCTTAAGCTGAGCTAATGAAGTTCAAGTCCGAAGACGTGATGAAAGGCAGGACTCGACAATAGAAGTTGAGAAAAAAGTACTAAGGCATAGAGAATTGGTGTCTGCCAGCTTAGTGTCATTAAGTTGCGCATAAAAAAAGTGAAAAGTGGCAGGAGTTAGGACGGCCTCATTCAATATGAAGGCCGCGCTATCCAATCATGAGATCCGCGTCCAGGATAAGAGAAGAACGACAGAAGCAAAATGTTAAATTTTGTTTTAAAGTGGCAGCCTTTGGTGAATGCAGAGCTCTCTGGAATATTCACAAAAGAGCACTTTTTCATTCACTGTGGTCCTTTGACTACCATTCTCCTGGAAGCCTGTATAAAAGAGTAATAATTGCAAATAGAGACCGTAATTAAGTGTCTCCCTTGTGCTGCTTTGGTTTCTTCTCATGCCCACGCGTAATTAATTTTTTAGCAGAAGGACGCGTAATTCCTATAAAACCAGAGACCTTGGACGCAATTCTGCATATTTGCGAAGTTGACAATGAATGCCTCAATAAAGGCTCGGGATTCAAGTGCGATTGAAAGAGCGCATGTAAAATAATGAACGTCTAATCTGAACACTGGCAGTGCTCTTTTTGTGTTGATAGTATAATAGCGAAAACGGAAAGTCCATGAATTGTGTCGTGTGCAGACAGATGAAACAGAGTAATGAAAAATGACAAAAGCTTTGGAATACCAGGGAAGTGCAGCTCTTTTTCTGTTGCAACAAAATCGCAGTGTTTTATTATTATTATGCATATTTGATATGAAAACACATATACACATGGCACGAAAGGGAAAGAGGAGCAGGGTGGCAACTGCCACCGTAAGGGGTGCAACGCCTGCCTACATTTCAGAAAGGAGAAGACAGAAACATAGAAATCAAAGATAGGACGAAGGGGAGGAAGGAGGAAAGAAAGTTGAAGACGCCAAATCTAAAAGAATAAAGTAAAACACACACAGCACAGGTCGCACACACTAGGGCCGGTGCGACCTGTGCTGTGTGTGTGCTGTAGTAGCGTGGCTGCAGGTCACGCTACTACAGAATGTTAAAATGGAACAGTGTTCTAATTCTGGTGACCTACATGCAAAACTATATTACACTACCGTTGTTCGTCTTCCACTACTGCACTAGCCTAATAACTGAGCTATTCGTGGAATCAGCGTGGAATGACTGCCCGTCCAATTCTATCTAGTCACGACGCTCTGTAGCACAAAATTTCATCCTTTTTGCCCAGCTCCTAATTTTAGGCGGGATTTAAGCCAAGCTACATATTTTGAGCATATTTTGAAACGAATGCATGAACAAGGTTCTGGCACCTTTCTCCGGATAATGTGTTTCATCTTGGACAAATATCAACCTGTAAGCTTCGCAAAGGACACACAAACAACATAAAAAATAGTTTAGTGGTCGCCGATAACAAAAAGTGCTAAACAGGCACCGTGTTTCTCTATAACACGCTAACAGACCCTGACGTTATGGTTGTGTAAAATTTTTAGTAATTGGGCTGCTGAAGCTAGGCCATTTTAAGTGTATTTTCCTAAATGTGTGTCACTAACAACACATTTTAGATAGACTGAAAGATACGTAATGGAACATTGCGGCAATCTGCTCACTAATTTTCTAACTAGTGTTTTTTTAGTATGTCCACTCTAAGTTCTGAGTAATGCGCGCATCGTTATCATAGCTTTCAGCCCGTACATGTAGAATGATGTGTTACTGCTGTGGAGGTCCGAACTAAATGGACTCATTTAGGAACTGACCGATTTAAATAGTTGAGCTGCAGTATGTGCATCAAGATTTGCGTTTTAGTTTTCTGAACTTCTTTCTCTTAATACTTGTTATATGTGGGCGAAATACACCACTTGCGTCCACCGTAGTCGATCCCGTTCTGTCGAATGTTGTGGGCAAAGGTACGTCCAGCGCCTGCCACCAATTTTCTTTATGGGTGCGTTAGACGAATGCAGCGGTGTATTTATGGATGCATACGTCAGAAGTTTCTGGTTGGCTTTTTCGCTTTCACGTTGGAATACGTCGATCGTAAGCACGCTGAACAGCTAAATACATGCTTCCCCTGTGGCAGCGCTTATTCTCTGGGCGTTGCTGTGCAGCGTACCAGTCTGGGGGTGGCCCGCGAGGATTGGCATGCCCATAATTGCTGACACAACTGCCGCATCTGCTTGCATAGCCTCGACGCGCTATCACAGCAAGTGCATTCCACATAGGTGCCCCTCGACACGAAACTATGACAACGTGTGCTCATCGCAAAATATCGCAATGCCGCGATTCCGCTTCGCTACAAATCCAGGAACGTTACTGGTGGAAATCCATTCATGTTGGAGCATCTTGCAGTTACGAAGATGTCGTAGTCCAAACTGTAGTATACAGATTAACAGAATCGTTAACTAACAAAAGCAGGGAAGCGCAATTCCTCGAAATAGAGTTAGCTGTTGAACGAAAACCTGTTGAACGAAAACTGAAGCAGCCTTCCGCTTTCTTTCGCGAACAAACATGAGTGGCTCTTGTACCGCTAGCTTTGTCCCTCTATGCAGGGGTCATATTCTGTAAACGTTTGCTTTGGAACCGTGGTTCGCTCTCACGAACGCCATTGGCCGGCACTTCGTTGTCGTCATCCCTGGTGGGCGTTACTACAAATTTTGTTGTTCTCACACAGGTTGTCAATCATCGGGAAAGCGAACCCGTCGTCTGCTACGAGCGAAACCGCGGGAAATTGGTTCGCTTGAGGGTCAGGCGCGCCCATGATCATGAGCTAGAGGGTTCACGAGGCAACCGTGCCTGTCTGCTACTCTCGTGCTGGCCGGCGAAGAGACAGAGGCAGCAATGGGGCTGCTCCTTTGATGTGGGGATGGCGAGCGTTGGCGAAAGACCACGACGTGACGAGGGGCATCGGCGCGACGCGTTAGACTTGAGCGAAGGATAGTCCCGAAGACATTTTAGGCTCTCCGAAGACAAAGTGCGATGGATTTGCGACGAGCTAGGATATCTCGGAGAACAAGATTTAGTGGCGTTGACATTGCGACGAAGGTGGTTGCACGGTGCGTTTCTTTTTCTTCGGGGGGGGGGGGGGGGGGGGGGCATATTTTAAACAGTGATTCTGGCATGAAGAAGCGATTGCCGTGTCGCAGCCCTCAATCAGTCGCATCATTACTGCCGTCGCCAGGACCAATCAGGTTGAGGTAAAATAAAGAGTTTGGGTGAGATTTTCCTGCATGGTGCAGGAGAAAGCCGGAATCAAGTTTGTCGAAGTTGTGGGGTGTGGACGAAACTCTCATCGCAGTCATCTACCCTCAGGAGCTCATTCCTGGCGAAACGAAATCATATTACCGCCGCAGCCTCTTTGATTACTTATCGTATGGCACAACACCTAGCGGCTAAAAAATACAACTCAAAATTAAAAAACAAGAGGCTGTCTACGTCGCAAGCTAACATTTATTACTGGAAATTAAATGCATAACTGCTCGATACAAACCAATGTCATTTTATCAAACTAGCAACACCCTTCAATTAATATATCGTCCCCAAAGTACAAAACAAAAATGAATAAGTGACCTTCCGGCAAACCGCCGCTCGCTGATTCGTCTCCCTCGCGCCGCTCCGTTCCACTCTTTCTCCGAGCAGCGTAATCCTGACGCAACAGCCATAGCGAACTTGTTCCGAAGCAAACCATTACAGAATACGGCCCCAATTCCTTCTCAAAGCTTCTTCGGCCGACTGCTTTAAATATGCCGCTAGGCAGACCGCTAACAAAAACTGAAAATTTGGTAGCGTGAGTAACGGCATCGTTTGAGACATTCGGGATCTGCATATGTTTGAAAGCATTTTCGGCCATGTCAAGAGAATATACACACTTACGTATTCATCCTGCATGATGAATGCTGTATAGGTGGCATTCTGCGAAAACGTGATAGACAATACACGTGCAGTGGGTACCTTCGATGGAATCACGGCCAGTTGTGACTGAGGGCTCGCCTTCTAGCAAAAAAAAAATGCAGTCGTTGCTTGTGTTAGATACGTTATTGAATAAAGGTTAGAGTAGAACGCACGTCAAGCCCGCAAGAACTGGTCTATAAAAAAACGAAATCAACAAAATCACTCTCCAGAAAGCCGGATTGTTTGTGGTCAATTGGTAATGCTACTAGTACAGAAACTATCACAAGTCGGCCGTTCTGTTGGCGTTATGATAAAATCTCTGATTGCTACGCTGACTACCTACCTTCGTTGTATACCAGTCACAAAATATTTTGTTTTGTTCCTTTTTTTGTCTTCGACAGTGTGTAAGATCTGGCAAAAGCCTTTTTCGCTGCTTACATCTGTCAAGGCTACTCGACAGGAAGTAGCGCGTCATCACTGCTGCCAGACTGCCACACGCATCAGACCATCAGGTCACGTGTTTAAGTAAACCCACGCCGTTCTTACATTCGCCCCATAGCGCAGGTAAAAGCAGCAGAATAAATTGACTTGCACGTATGACCCGATGGTGCATTACATCTCGCTGATAAGCAGTCGTGAGAAGAAGTTGCTTGCTGTGATTTGCCATTAGTAGATCTAAGTGGCAAATATGTTTTCGCGATGTCATAATAAGTGCAGAAAAATATAGCGAGAGCAAAAGAAAACAAAGGAGGAGAAGACAAGCAAAATTCAACAAAAGAATATTGTCATCACTAATGGAGCCGTAGACCGCAGCGTAGCAGATGGAGGCGCTACCGCAACGTCAGCGCTGAAGCCTACCAACTTGCTTCACGTGCCTGTTGTTATATTAACCGCTGCCTCGGCACTCTTAAGGTTCCTGTCGGGGCCCGCCGTATTACTTTTGTTCATTTCAGCGTTTAGAAAGCCGATTCTCCTGCCCTTTACATACATTATACTCTAAGCACTTATCCTATAAGGTACTACACGCTTTGAGCCACTTCTAAAGGCATCCTTCATTAGTATAGCGTGCCCTCGAATACGCTAGCGATAATTGCCGTCGAAATGTAATACCGCACGTACTGCTTTCTTTTCTTTGTGCAGGTTCTTAAGTGGTACATGGGGTGACGAGAAGGTATTTGTCAATGCTAAGGAGCTGTACACATATCTTAAACTTTATATTCGGAAGGCAACACGAAGCTTCGCACAATGCGGTTACGGAAGGAAGAGAGTTCTCTTCAGAGATCCGCCATTCCGCCATATCCTTCAAAAGGATAAACTGGAGTATGTCCGACGTAGCTTTAGAACCTTCGTTCATGAAAAGACGTAAATGACGTCTTGCGATCGCCTACGTTAGGCGCGTTTCACGCAACAAATGATTTTACATAAGTTAAATCGCGGACTATATAAGGGGCAATAGGGTGGCAAGCTTGGTATGTCTTGCTTCTTCTTTTTCTCAATGCTCAAAGAAATAAGGTGGACGCTGCTCCAAAAAGTATGTTTAAAATCTGGTGTGTATGGCCTGCGAAAGAACCATGACCAGAGTTTATTTTCACACCTGAAGATGCCTAATTTTTATCTATCGCTTAAAGAAACAATCACATTGAAATTCATCCGGAAAAAGGAGTTATGTCCAGCTTATAGGCTTGACCGAGAACTCCGTCCACGTTAGCATATTGTTTTTCCTCGTGTACGCACCTGATGCTGTAAACGTAATTTCGAATATTACATTACACTTCTTTTTAATAAATTGCCTGCCGGGATGTTCTCCGTGAATGAACACAAATGTGCGAAGAAGGACTTTCTTGAACTTCATTGTATTTGAAGCTGTTATTTATCACTTTTCATTTACTGTGTTCTGGTGTCTCCAGCGACCGGAATCTGGCGCTCAAGTCATGGTTTTACTTTGTAAGGCCTGCTTTTGCAGCTTTCTATTGTTCTAATAAACACTTTCGTTATTATTCCTTTGCTGGAAGTACAATTGAAAGTGTTTTTATGCTAAGCGCTTCAGCGGCGGTTTCGTTTCCTTTCGAATTTTCGTCACAACCCCAGCGCGCTGCCCCCGGAGCACCATGTTTGCACTTGGGCAACAAAACAAAATGTCGCAGGGGGTAAATCCGGGAAGAAGAGAGGACACACGGATAACGTTGTTAGCAAAAAACTCACACACTTTCAATGCAGAGTGCACACGGGCATTACTATGGTGGAGATTACGGCGCCGCTGTTTCAACAAGTTTGGTCGCTCGCAGCGCGCACAATTTCTCAGCCGCTTCAAGACCTCTAAGTCAAACACTACCTCATCTGTTCAAACGTCAGGTACAGATTCACAGGGCACAATTCTTTCGCACTAAAAAGAGAAACAAAAAACACAATAAACGTACATTGATTCGTGCTTTCTTTTTTTTTTTCGGGCTTCTCTATTTTGTATTGTTCTTTTTTTTTGCCTTTGGCTCATCTCTTTTTTCCATGCCCTGCTCGGCGACTTCAGCTCAATGCTATTCGTAAATTTAGGGTTCGTCCCCTAAGGAATTTTGCTAATTTATACGATGCTCCAAATCAGGTCTACATAGGGTTCTAGAGATGGCTTTTGTTCCACCATCACCAAATCTTTCGAGGTAGGCTTCAGAGAAACTGCATTCCTTTGACATTTTGTAACGCCTGCACATCGCATTCATATCGTTCAGACACATTCACCTCCTGGAAGCGGGGGTTTTTAGCCCAGTGGGTGAGATATTCGGCTTCTGAACGTGGAGTCGTATGTTCGAGACACACAACCGCCAACCTTTCAATACGTAAACAATCTTTGGCGAGTACCCCAGCAATATCTGTCAAGCGAAAAAGTGTGATGCCTTTTATCTGCACAAAAATGCATAATTTGCAAAGTTAAGACATGTAATCTTTATATTAGTGTTAACGTGGATGATTGGTAGCTTTATAAGCGATAAGGGACAATTGAAACTTTTAAAAAATGTGATCAGAGAGAAAACCGTTCTTGTCGGGCCGCCTTGAAAGCTCACTTTTTCGCATTACGGGTGTGTGTGCAAAAAAGCATGCTATGAGCTGCTAAATATAAAAAGAAGGATAACTAATTGGTACATGTGATAAGAGTTTAATAATAATAATAATAATAATATTATTATTATTATTATTATTATTATTATTATTATTATTATTATTATTATTAATAATAACTGGTGGCGTTGCTGTCGACACGTCAAGGTCGTAATAAAAAAGAAGAAACAGAAAATAAAATATTCGGCAGTGATACGTTAGGCAGCTTACGTGTCGGTATGCGACAGTATTAGCCGGAGCCCCTTTGGTGAAAAGTTTCCTTTTTTTTTACAGCGAAGCTGTTAAGGGCTAGTACCCGCAGGATCCCTTCCGTGTGCCTACGCAAAACTCGAGCCTTCTCCTCCGATGTTCGCGTCAGACGACACCTGCGTTCGTGCCATCGAGTACGCGCCGTGATTGACTCGGCCCTACTATAGAATAGAACGTCACAACGTGGACCAATCCCGAAGTCAGTGCAATGCTGCGCCGACCCGCGGAGGAGGTGAAACAGGCGTTGAGCACTGCCCATACGTGAGCCGATCCCGAAGATTGTGCAATGCCGGACCGACCCGCGGCGAAGGTGACAAAGGCATTGAGCCCTCCCCATACGTGGGCCGATCCCGAAGATTGTGCAATGCCAGACCGACCCATGGCAGAGGTTCAGTTCGCCACTAAGGGGCCCACATACACAGCCTCGCTGGTCATCTTTCTTCACGAAGTAAAAAAAAAAACACTCTGTTTTTTTTTTCTTTTATTTTTTTCGAGCGAAGCTTGTATTGGCTCACAAGTGGCGTTGTCGTGGTCACGCAAAAAGCCAGTTACTCCCAGAGCAAAGTAGCTACGGCAAAGGGCGGCTTGATGAGTTGACAGCTGCGCCGACGTCAGAGAATGAGTCATTAGCAAGGATTCCATCCTCATAGGCGCACGCTCACGCCACTCCGCGCGCAACCAATCAGAGCAATTTCGCTTCGGCAGGGGAAGGAAAGGGCATGAAAAAGCTTCGCGCCCACTGCGCCCTGCGGCGCCGGCTTCGTTTTCATGAAGTTCAGAATCAGAAAACGGATAGGACGTCAACGCGTTGTGTGTTCCTCCAAGGAACAGGCAGCGCTCGACGAGTGGCGATGAGAACTCGCCAGTGAAAGGGCTCACCGTCGGCGCAACGATCCAGCCGTTAGAGCCGCCCGAGCCCAGGCAACCCGAAAGCAATGAGAAGAAGATCCCAAGCTGCGGAAGCGAGAGGCTGAAGCCATTCGGCACCGTTACCTGTGGACTACTCAACCATAACGAAGGTCAGGTGCACGCAGGACAAGCTTCACATACCATCATTTTTGGTAGGGGAAGGGTTGCTGTTTTTTTTTCTGCGTGTTCCTTGTCCGCGCAAGTTCTCGCTTGCGTCCTAACCGCGTCTCCGTAAGACCAAATCACAACGCGCTCGCTTGCCCGCGAGGAATTCATAACTCGAAAGACAGCTCACGCCGCTCAATTAGACATTAATGTTTATTAAACCGAAAGCTTTACATTCCGCATACAGCCAGAAATCCGGCGAGCACCCGGTGTTAACATCGGGCGGCAAGAAAACTTGCGTGACCAAGTGATGGCGTCAGGTTCTCGGCGCGGAACCTGCTGCGCCTCGCATTGTTAAATCCCACGATGAATAGCCACAGCGTTGGACTGACGTAGTGGCCCACTCCCAAATTTGTATTAAGGTTGGCTAATGGAAGTTAAGGTGGACTAAAGTGGATTAAGGTGGGTTAACGGGGATTAAGGTGGATTCAAGTAGATTAAGGTCTATTAAGGTGAATTAAGGTACATTAAAGTGGATTAAATTTGGCACAAATTACAGCAACGTGGATTAAGATGGAGTTTTAATTTACCGGGATAACTTAGACAAGTCCTAACGCTTTTGCATTCAAATCACGTAAGGATACTTATGGGCAAACACGGGGAAGGCGGGAGATGGAAGTTCAAGACGATGAGCAAAACTAGAACAAGGTGAAAGCAGAAGCCGACGTTTTCGCCTTGAAGAAGACAAGTACACTTGTCGAAACGTTGTCTCCTGATTTCACCTTGTTCTCGTTTTGCTCATCGTAAGGATACTTAAGTGACTTTCAATAGCTTTATGTTCATTTTATACACTCAATACGTGAAGCCAATTCCAGCCTATTTACTGCGCCGTTATGCGCCCAATGACGCACGCACCGGGCACACTTTCAGTAAGTCAGAGCCATGGCGCCACCATGGCGTCGGGAAAGCATGCTCGTCCCGCACCCCGAAGGCCTTGGTCAGGTTCCCACCGAGACCGAAATTTACAAAACTTTTTTTTCAAAACAATTAATCTACTTTGTTTACAGGAACCTCTCTGGTAAATTTGACGTCAATCCGAATATTCTTTACTTGTTTTTGCGCTGCGCTGTAGGCCATTGTTGGATAGCATCTTTAGGCCATGCCGTCGAATTTTCGCGTTATCGGGCATATAATGCTTTCCTATTAAGGAATGCCGCGAGCACTAGCGCTTTCTGCGCAGTTTTTCACATTTTAAATTCGCCTCACACTGGTTCTTCGCATTGACTGTAGAGCGTGCTCTGCCTTTGTAGCTTAACTGTTGCAAAAGAGCCAACTTTACAGCAACATACACTTTTGGCCATTGTAGAATTGTTTCACTGCAGTTCTCTCTTCCTGCGTGGGTGCGCGCACAATTCAACAGCGAAGCAACACCCGAGTCAAAGAATGCTTATTAGTAGACAAGTCTCAATATTTCTGTAACATTTTTTTTTCCTTTGATTATATTCTGTTTTATTTTATAGACATTACCTTTATAGCGATTGGTATTACTTGACGAACGGACAGGTTTGCTCGTTGGGTAGGCATAGAAATGCTGAGGAATTTAAGATACTAATAAAGGCTAAAAATTTCACTGGGACGCAATGCGTCACCGAATACGGCTAACACAGCGTCCCACACGTCGATACAGGTTCGTAAGATTAACACAGACTTCACTTTGTTTTGAAACGCGAATGCACTTTGCTTTCTTTTTCGCGCAAAAGTGGCGAGAGCGCCGTCTTGCCTTTGAATTTTGGGAAGCAATGCTGGTGTTCACAAATTAATCGCGATCACTTCGGCACGAAGGACACTGACATCGCGCGTTGCTTTCGTGTTCAATTTGTCTAGTCTGTGCATCACTTTCCATTGGGCATATGGGGCGCGTTAGTCTTTCACTAACCTCCGTCGGCAACACGGAAGCATGGGCCATTAACACGTATCACATAAGTATCTGCGTGCCAGTATCTCGAAGAGGCACGTCTTTGCTCATGTCGGTGCGAATTTGGTACCGCTGTCACAACAGCTCATCTCGCTGCGCAATTGCACAGTGTTCGGAGATGCTCCCACCGCCTCCGATGCAGCGCTCGCCACTGGCAGAGGACAGGGCGCGGAAGGACACAGTTAGTATGGGTTTGCCATTCTCATCAGTAGAAGAAGCCTCTGGCTTCCACAATGCTGCACTAGACTACTGAACCGTTCTTACATTCTTTGCATTTGAAACAACGTATGACTTCATGCTGTCTCAAGCAAACCCTGTCCTCTGACTGGTTTTTTTTCAACGGTATTTATCAAGTTAACTTTCACAATGCATGCAGCCTTGTCATTAGAGGGAGCTCGCGAAAGATTATTTGCCAGAGAGTAAGCCTTTTATGCAAATACATTGAACGCTCATAATTTTTTTTTCTTGAAAAGCTTGTGTTTGTAGTCAAGACCATTGCCTTTCGCACCTTTGAAATGAAGACCCTAAATTGCTTGCTTGCTTGCTTGCTTGCTTGCGGGCTTTTTTTACTTATTTGTTTGTTTTGGTTTGTTGGATTTGCGTGCTTGCTTGCTTGTTTGTTTGTTTGTTTGTTTGTTCGTTTGTTTGTTTGTTTGTTTGTTTGTGTGTTTGTTTGCTTGTTTGTTTGTTTGTTTGTTTGTTTGTTTGTTTGTTTGTTTGTTTGTTTGTTTGTTTGTTTGTTTGTTACCTTTTCTGCTCTTGCTGCCGCAGACGCTGCTGCCATCAACCGTATTTTCCTTCCTGTTTGGTATTCCACTTATTTGCTGATCACTGCATGGACTCACCTCGCACACCGGACCACGCCAAGTAGGTGCTCAAATAAATTCACAAGTGATGCCGGGAAACGTCGTTTTTTTAATACTGTAAAATCTGCATAATTTTGAAGTGCTATGAACGCGTATGAACTGGTTCTAACCGGTTCAAACTGTCATATTTTTTCTCCGGAACTGAACCTGAGCCAAACCGCTAGGTATCCTCAAGCTGGAACCTGAACCCTAACCGAAACTGAGAACATTTCGATTCTGCACCCAACTCACGGTTAGCTCAAAAATGATAGTTCACGGACTTCGTTGCTGGGACGTTAAGTACTGGGCTGCTTTAGCGCTGCGCATCTCTTCGCATTTGCTCTGAAGCCGATCTTGGAAAAAGTAAAGGTGGTGCAGAGCTGGAGTGGCGGCGATCTTATATCATGATGTCTGTTAGACATTCGGACCCCTGTCATCTTGATCAAGCAGCAACGAAACAAAATTTCCCACTCACATGGACCGGAACGTCTCCCCCGGCTCGATCAACCCCAATGAGCTCACCCACGGCCAGGCGCGAGGCCTCGTCAACCGCGCTGGTCCGAGGGGCCCGGCTTCGTAGGGGATCGACCAAACCACAGACCCGCTGCTTACTTTCCACGTGATCACTGCTCACTACCAGCTGGCACGCAGGCAGTTTCCGGTTCCTCACCCGAAGCTAGGCAGACCCCAGGCCTCGGTACTGAGAATGCTGCAGATGGGCTCCTTTCCGTCTCGATCAAGGCTGAGTCACTACACTTCGGGTGTGGATCCCCGCTGCCCAGACTGCGGCGAGGAACGGTCCACCTTGAACCACATGATGTGGCAATGTTCTGCGTTGCGCCACTCGCGTTTTAACAGGCAAGAACACTGGGAAGAAGCCGTCAAGAGCGAAAATCTTCAAGTCCAGCTTCGGGCTGTCCAAAGGGCCTGCGACAGGGCTGAAGATCACGGTCTTCCGCCCCCAGCGCGAAAAAGACAACGTAGTCCCTTAGGACCAAATAAAGTTTCTTTCCTGTCTATCTATCTATCTATCTATCTATCTATCTATCTGTCTGTCTGTCTGTCTGTCTGTCTGTCTGTCTGTCTGTCTGTCTGTCTGTCTGTCTGTCTGTCTGTCTGTCTGTCTGTCTGTCTGTCTGTCTGTCTGTCTGTCTGTCTGTCTGTCTGTCTGTCTGTCTGTCTGTCTGTCTGTCTGTCTGTCTGTCTGTCTGTCTGTCTGTCTGTCTGTCTGTCTGTCTGTCTGTCTGTCTGTCTGTCTGTCTGTCTGTCTGTCTGTCTGTCTGTCTGTCTGTCTGTCTGTCTGTCTGTCTGTCTGTCTGTCTGTCTGTCTGTCTGTCTGTCTGTCTGTCTGTCTGTCTGTCTGTCTGTCTGTCTGTCTGTCTGTCTGTCTGTCTGTCTGTCTGTCTGTCTGTCTGTCTGTCTGTCTGTCTGTCTGTCTGTCTGTCTGTCTGTCTGTCTGTCTGTCTGTCTGTCTGTCTGTCTGTCTGTCTGTCTGTCTGTCTGTCTGTCTGTCTGTCTGTCTGTCTGTCTGTCTGTCTGTCTGTCTGTCTGTCTGTCTGTCTGTCTGTCTGTCTGTCTGTCTGTCTGTCTGTCTGTCTGTCTGTCTGTCTGTCTGTCTGTCTGTCTGTCTGTCTGTCTGTCTGTCTGTCTGTCTGTCTGTCTGTCTGTCTGTCTGTCTGTCTGTCTGTCTGTCTGTCTGTCTGTCTGTCTGTCTGTCTGTCTGTCTGTCTGTCTGTCTGTCTGTCTGTCTGTCTGTCTGTCTGTCTGTCTGTCTGTCTGTCTGTCTGTCTGTCTGTCTGTCTGTCTGTCTGTCTGTCTGTCTGTCTGTCTGTCTGTCTGTCTGTCTGTCTGTCTGTCTGTCTGTCTGTCTGTCTGTCTGTCTGTCTGTCTGTCTGTCTGTCTGTCTGTCTGTCTGTCTGTCTGTCTGTCTGTCTGTCTGTCTGTCTGTCTGTCTGTCTGTCTGTCTGTCTGTCTGTCTGTCTGTCTGTCTGTCTGTCTGTCTGTCTGTCTGTCTGTCTGTCTGTCTGTCTGTCTGTCTGTCTGTCTGTCTGTCTGTCTGTCTGTCTGTCTGTCTGTCTGTCTCACGCAGAAGTAATGCATAAACAAACAAACAAACAAATGCTTTTTTATCCAAGCTTCAAGGTCAATAAAACCAGATAAAGAAACGTGCAGACCCGACGCTCTGTGGGAATCAGCTCAAGCGAAGCTTTTATTGGTGCTTGTTAAGAATGCTGTTACCGCGTATTGAACATTTCCATGTAGAGGCCACACGACGCAGTTGGACATTTCAACTAGAAACGGCTTCGCTAAAAATAAACTTGCGCTAGAGCGTGCACATTACAAGCATGACGACAAAGATGTGGCGTCATACGGCATAAGGATCACCGTATGATGACGACGCGGTGATGACGATGAAATTACAACGATGGCATCACGACAATGGCATGAGAACACTAGAATCACAACGACAAAATTAGCACGATGGAATGATCACAACCGCATCACGACCATGATCTGACGATGTTGGAGTGACGACCATAGTATGACGACGACGGCGTGAGACCGTGAGACCACTAGAGGGGCGACGATGGTATTACAATGATAGTGCGACGACGATGACGTGACGATTATGGGATGACGACGCCTAACTGACGATGATGCTAGGAAGATGATAATGTTAACGACGATGACGTGACGACAATGAGTTTACGACGCTGGAGTGGTGACGGTAGTGTGATGGCGATGATGGGACAACGACCACATGACGACCATGGGAAGACGACGCTAGAGTGACAATGAAGGTATGACGATGATGTGCTGACAACCACTGCATGACGACGGTGGAGTGACGACGACGGCAATTTGAACTATATCCGGTGTTCGTTTCGAGTACGTACAGCACCGACCAATCGGGTCGCCCTTGTTGGCACTATATCCGGTGTTTGCACTATGTCCGGTACGGGCCGATCGGGCTGTTTTAATGCGGTGTTCGTTTTCATTATGTCCGGTACCGGCAAGTTCTGCTAGACTGTAGCCAGCATCTAGCAGGGTTGACAATAATGCGACGACGACGGATTGACCATGGCGTCTCGACGGCATTATCTTCTGTATGACGACAATGTGATGACGAAGGTGGAATGACGACGACGGTGTGACGACAAAGGCATCCGGAAATAGAATGACATCAGCGCAGTCTGTGCTAGAAAATGACGATGACGAAACGTCCAGGACAGCGTGAGGGTAACTGCCTCTTGACGACGCGATGAAAATGGCATGATGACGATGAAATGATGATGACTGACTGACGACGACTGAATGATAGCGACGGCTCGAAGATGACGGTCTGATGATGATATCACAATGCATTGACAGCTACAGATTGAAAATGGCTGAGTGATTACAAGACAACAAATGAGGAGTAGGAGGAAACTAAGGAAGTAAAGGTAGGGAGGTCAACCAGACGCGTGCCTGGTTTGCTACCCTATACAGGGGAAATGGTTTAAGGGAAGAAAACAAAGGCGAGGGCGGTAAGGAAGAAGGTACTATCGGTGCGAATACGTGCGGATGTCCATACTTTCACGCCTATAATCGGCCACTGAGGAATGAACACAATGGCAGGAAAGCAATGAAATTACGATGATGGAATGACGGCAATGGCACGAAAAGGATGGCCCGTTTGTGTTGGATATCACGTCGGCACTCATGTACGTCATCTACCACTGCGGGCCGCCTCAACTCGCTCCACATGTCGTCTTTGCATTATGCGGCGCACCGGTAAATAGTACAAGACTGTAGCCGGCAGTATGATAATGGTGCAACGACAACGTTGTGACGACGACAATACGTTCAATATGACATGCAATATGGCAAGAGCTATTCGGCAAGCCCGTAACAGCCGCTCATGCCCAACACTTTGGGACATGTACACGTCGCGCTATCTTTCGGCAGCAGCCGCCGGTCCCGCCGTAACTGAACGGTTAAACGACAAAAAAAAAATCCTATCTCACGAACAAAATTAGTTATAGAAAACGAGTCGTGGTTATTCGTACTATAGACCCACTGGGACATCGCGGCGAAATTCTAGTAGTGTGCTACTGAGCACGTAAGTTCCAAGCAGATTTGAATACTTCAGAAATGAGCCAATGGCACCCTATCATAGGCTCTATAGTAAATATTGTGGTATGAACGTGCTGTGAACTATAGACCGGCGTTTCTCAAGATGAGGGGAGGTCGGCGCTACTCATTCCGTGGTTATGTCACTTCTGCTGCGCGACTGATTTACTCTGGCCACTGTTGCATGGTGCAGATTTCAAATGTGCTTTGAACGCAGTTCCTAATGTGAATCTTTCTTTTCGGCGCCCTGGGTCTTTAGTTCTGCGTTGGTTGCAGTGCATGGTGCAACTGTGTGCAGAGCGGCTCCCTGCTTCCATGGGCCTCATCGATTGCCCGTCGAAGAAAACCCCTGACCACAAGAGACTGCTGCCCCGCATTCGTATTTCTCGGTAAGCTTCGGATGTCAGACAACCAGTTCGAGAACTGCCAGAATCGCGTTTATTTTTCACAGACAGGAAGTCCCAGGCTGCCCGCGGACTCTTAGAGCTATAACACATTTTTTTCTCGGACCGAGCGCGAACAGCAAGCAGACGAGGGCTGTCTGAAAAAGAAATTGTGGACAAATCGTGCGCCTTAAAACAAAGGGTGTAATAATGCTGTAAATGTGACTCTGTCACTACAGTAGCTGCATGTCACATAGACGAAACTTCTTTAAGTGCATGATCCGAAGCTACAGCAATTGAACTCTGCTTTGTGGAAATGAAGCAATCATAGCAGTTGTGATTTTACTGTATTTACAGCTGGTTAGAGAACCTGTGGTTGTGCTCATTTTACTGTATTGAAGTTGATTGAGAGGGTTTCGCCACTTCTTACAAAAGAGAATGGTAACTAAAAGCTTGTTTCGCAAATTACAAGTGCAACAATATCCATGTTAAAGGTATTGTAGTTATGCCGGTGTACGTAACAGTGCTCATTTCAGGCTCCCCAGTGCATTGTGCGTAACCTTCACGTATATTGAGATGCCCATTTCTGGCTGTCAACATACATGGTCCAAACATACATACTCCGGGACCCTGGAATGAGCACTACCATATATGGAGGCATAAGTGCAATTCTTTAATGTTGAACATCCCTGCACTTGCAAATTTTGCAACGGGCTCTTAGTGACTAGAAGAAGAAGTATTTTAATGACTGGAAAATGTAGAGAGGTCGGCCGGATAATGGAGCATCTGGCCCGCTACTCTACGTAAGGGAAGGGGATGATTTTGCAAGCACGAGCGAAGCTGCATCAAGCTCACAAATCCAGCGAAACGCACTCGATATGCTGAAGAAACAAGGGTGTAAACATTATGAAAATCAGTTACAAATTAACGTGAATAAAAAGAAGTGCAAGTAACGAAGGCCTTTCGCATTTTTTAACTCAGGCCAAATTCTAATTACACAGGTAGAGCGAAAAATGAACGCCAAATACGAGCTCGCAACAAATTCCGCCAGGAGCAATTCAATACGCTTGCATGTAACGGCACAATTAGCTTCAATCGGCTGGTTCTTCCCACACAAAAACAGTGGTTGGTTTTTGTACTGGCCAGGATCTTGCAATAGGGCTGAAACAGACAAAGTTTGCAGGGCTAAATGTTAACTTCCACACACCACAATTTAGAAAATAGAACGACAAGTCAAAGCGAAATTTGATTTAATGAGAAAGGAAACCATGTCAGTAAATTGTTCACCCAAATATGTTAGGCAACGAAATTAGGTTTTGTGCAATAATAAGTGAAAAGAACGCATATGTTGAAAAAGGCATGGCGAGTGTATGAAGTGCCCCGCCATCCTCCTCCAGAAAAATATATACTAAAATAAATCGATTGCAAATAACCTATGCAACCATCATGCTTTCTCGGCTATGTAAGGCCCAAAGCAGCTACAGTAGCTGTGGGAACGCTGCTGAAATGGTATCAATTATTGGGAATGGACATACCCCATGAAAAACACCGAAATCACGTAAACTAACTTTTACACTTCAGCTCAATGAAGGTTGCACGTCCATCACGCGGTCTCGTCTCTACGCCGAACACACTTCAATTCACAGCGCAGCGTTCAGGAAGTGTTTCACGTGCATGCTATTCACAACAATCACAACGATCGTAACACGTCGGACGATCATGAGAACTGGCACAAGTACAGAAATGTATTGAACACAAACACGTGCCACGCGCTACGTTATACGGCAGGCCGAAAGTCAAATGTTGAATAACGTATTTGCAAAGTCCTTTTCAGACACCCTTACTGCCTTAATACCCAAATTACGCAGTCGCAACTTCTTTCTGATGGATCCTATCGTGATAGACTCAGTTGGAGTGATGCAACTGATCCGAGGCTTGAATATTTCGTCCTCTTGCGGTGTGGATGAAATTAACTCGAAATTTTTGAAAAACACTGAGGTGTACTCATCAGTCATTTTAGGCAACATTTTTGCGCAGCCCCTGAAGAACAGCACACTGCCAGAGGACTGGAAGGTGGGTAAGGTGGTCCCGCTTTTCAAAACTGGTAACGCTCACTCTCCTCTTAACTATAGAGCAATCGCATTAACAAGTATCCTGTTTAAGCTATTAGAGCACATAACATATTCTAACCTCATAGGCTTCCTCGAATTAAACTCAATTTTTAGTGCTGCTCAGCACGCTTTTCGGATACACCTTTCATGCGAAACACAACTACTCTCTCTTACTAACAGCATAGCTTCCTCCCTCGACCATGGATTGATAATAGACTGCATATTTCTCGACTTTGCAAAAGCTTTCGGTAAAGTCCCTCATAGCTTGCTTCTTTTAAAATTGCTTACTGTAAACATTGAGCCTTCCTCCGTGCAATGAATTGAATGTTTTCTTTCTAACCGCTCACAGTTTGTAACAGCTAATAACTGTGTATCATCTACATCCCCTGTAAAATTCGGTGTTCTACAAGGTTCAGTTCTCGCCCCTTTATTATTCTTAATATATATAAATGACCTTCCCGAATGTATTTCCTCATCCAAAAAGCTTTACGCCGATGACTGCGTTCTTTATCGTCAAATAACTAGCCCTCATGATAACCTTCTCTTCCAATCTGAACTTGACGTTATCTCTATTGGTGCAACAGTTGGTTTATAACTTTAAATGTTACTAAATGCAAAAGCATGACAATTTCCCGCCGCACTATAGCGCGGCGGGAAATTTGCCCTTTAGCCTTTACCCTTTTGCTACAGAATTAACTCGACACCACTTGAAAATGTCACTTCCTATAAATATCTCGGTGTTTACTTAACAAATAACTTTTCATGGCTTGTTCACGCAAAAAATATAACCAACAATCCTAATCGCGTTTTGGGTTACCTGCGCAGAAACTTTTCCCAAGCGCCAAAGCATCTTAAGCTCACTTTGTACTTAAACCTATAGTTTGACCTAAGCTCGAATATGCCTCCGAAATATGGGATCCAGCTGTCTGTGCTTTAATTGACGATATCGAAGCAGTTCAAAATCGTCCAGCGCGATTCATTTTATCGAACTGTGTCCGTACGGCGAGTGTTTCCTCAATGAAATCGCAGCTAGGTCTACCTAACTTACATGTTCCAAGAAAGCTCTCTCGTCTGTGTTTACTTCACAAAATTTATTTCGCTAACCCATTTCTAAAAAGTGAACTCTTTTCCAAACTAGCTTACTTATCAACACGTGTCGACCACACACATAGAGTCCACGCCCCATTCTGCCATGCAAATTTATTTCTGCACTCTTTCTTGTCGAAAACTACAACATAGTGGAACCACCTGCCCCCCTCCATTGCCTGCGTTGAAGGTCCTGTGGCCTTTCAAGGCGCAGTGAAAAATTTTCAGCATTTGTAGTTTAAACACGTTAGCTTATCTTTGAACTTATCTTTGAATAATTTTTTTAAGCCCTGTACTATGGGCTTTCTGTATGTGTGTGCTTTCTTTTTCTGTTTTTTCTTGAATTCATCCGCAACTTAAAATTCTGTTCTTGTTCAACCATGTACCCACCCCCTCTGTAACGACCCAAAGGCCCTGAGGGTAAATAAATAAATAAATAAATAAAAAGAGGAAAACGCTTACCTCAATGAAAATGCCGCCGTGGCTGCTCGTTTTGTTTAAAATGTCGATTTCCAAGAAGCGCTGCCTTCAACCCCTCAAGGCCCGGCTAAGAAAAAAATCTGCAATTTTCGTCGAAAATCCACAGGGATCTGGGTAGGTCGGTAACGGCGCCCCGTGCCATAACGTGCACCGTGCTGCTACGTGGTCCGGAGGCACCGGCTTTTAAGGTTACCGCTTCGATACGTTCCGATTTGGTCACCACTGCACAGCGCGAATGCCTTGCAATATATTCGTCTCCTAGTTAAGTAAACTTCTGTACCTCCAACAATTCCTTTCCGCCAGGACTTTGTCTGTGGGACGTGGTAACTAGAGCGGTAGCCGTACCGCCGGCACGCGCTGCATTACAGGGGGCAGAACAGTGCGGGGCAAAATGAATCCGAATCTTATTGTACAATCTGGAGTTCTCCGGTCAACCGCGATGGCCTTCGAGATCAAAGACAACGGGCCGAACAGTAAATATCGGAGATTGCAAGTTTACGCTGCGTTGTTTTCTTTATTCCTGTGTCGCTGAAGTGGCATTCAGTCATGACACTGCGTTCGCGTAGCTGACGCCTCGTTTTTCTGTCAGATCGGTTAAGCATGGTCATGTGCGCAACATGGTAGCAAACATGACGATTATGAGCGCATGTACGTTTTATTTCACTTTACCTTAATTATACAAAAAAAGATATGAGCATGCAATATCCAAGCGCAAGTGTACGGTGACGGCACAACAAGCAACCTCGGGAAGAAGTGACACTGAGCCACACACTGATTACCCTGTTTAAGTGATTCAATATGCCGTGCACTTCGCTTGTACTCGTTTATAAGTCGTTCAATTGCATCATCGCCGCCATAATTGTGAGTCCATGGATAAGCGCATCGGGGGTTCTGCGTCATTTTGGAGGGAACCTAGGTGAAGTTCCCAAAGGCCAGAAAGTTTGTATACCTCTGCTCTAAACCATCAAAATTAGCAGCGCTAATAGAGGGCTCGTGCGATGCTATCACTGATACTTACTTCCCTTGCATTGTGGAATAATCTGCATACTCACCCGGATTTTCGAGCAGAAAACTTACAAGTGAGGACATTACAAAACGTTTCTTGCCTATAGTAAACGTATTTAAGCCTTCACAATGCTCAATTTCTATACTGCACTATCCAAACAGATTGGCTTCGGCGTCCCGTTGGGCACTTGTCAGCGACAAAGCTTCAGAAGGCAATTTCGATTAGCAAAACTAAAATAATAAAAGTTACATCACTTTCTAAAGTACGCGCAGGTACGCATGCCTGTGAACGTATACGAGTGTGAAATCTACTACCGACAATCACATCATACGCCTATGCCACCGAGCGCACGTAGAGAAACTCTTTAAAGCCGAGAAAACGCTTTCATTGTGCGAAGTACCCAGTCAGCGCGGGCACACTCTCTCGTGATATTTGAGCGAAATATATGAAGCCGCAGAGAATGCAGTCACCGCACGTGTCAAGGGCGCGACGTTTGTCACCAGCTGATTTATCAACAACGATGCAGTAGAAGTAGCGCACGCCTACAATAAACGACGGGCTTCCGAGTAATCAGTTTTTTTTTTCACACTTGCTCCTTCTGCATTCTATCTTGCAAGGTGCAAGATAGAATAACATAAACTGGAGCGATAAGAAGTGTTTGCCGGGAACAGTGAAAACGACTGCAGTGACCCTTTCTTCTCTACCGTATGAATAAACCAAAGAGAGCAGCACATGGAACGCTCTTCCTTTTTTTATTCTTTTTATTTTATCTTACGATGGCAGTTTTCATTTGTCCTCATTAGGAGTTTCCAGCAGCCGACAAATGCAACGACAGTAAACTGCTGCGATCTAGGAACAAATAAGCCTGCATCGCTTGCTCTCCCGGGAGTTGCTCAAGCGTCTCCCGCTGTCTCGAGGAAACGATAAGGCCAGAAGACGTAGATGGAAGTGCTCCGTTTCTGTCTTTACTCGTTGCTACCGGTTTGTAACACAGTTTCTTCCAGGCCCTCCCTTTCAGCCAGTTGCGACGACTGAAGTTCTTTTTCGTGTGCTTATTTATTTATTATTTGTTTAACATACTCTATCCAGGACTAAGATAGGAGAGGATTATTACAAGCATATAGAAAGTGATCATAGAAAGCGGTCATATCCACAGAAACACAATACATGAATTACATGTCAGGTAGAAGCATACAGCTCATGACATAACAGCAGTTTCTAAAATGCGCGCACGTGCAGTCATGTCCGTAGAAGACACAATGTATTAACTACGTATGTCGGGTGCAACCGTAACATTCAGCATAGTGGAGAACTCACGGCTCTTTGCACATACAATATGATAGGGTACCTTATTCCAATCACGGGCTGTTTGAACGAAAAAAAGAATATTTCATGCAGTCTTTTGAAAACATTCTCCCTTCTACATGCCTAGGATCTTGATTCCGCGTTATTCGGGAAGTGGATTGCTCGATATACGTTACATGTGAATGAGAACTCGATTATTGATCATGGAGTAGAAAAGGTGTAATCGACCCTGCTCCCACTTCACTTGTAGAAGGGGCAGATTTGCTTTGTTATAAAGCGGCTTCGACTGAGTCTTGTTTGCGAAAACGAGTAAATACGAATCGGAGCACAAGTCTTTGCAGTTGTTCCGGGTCTGATACCAAGTACTGAACGTGTGGATCCCACAGTTCGCAGGCATACCGTAACATTGAACGCACCAGTACCTTGTAAGTAATATGTTTCGTCTCGATAGAAGAGAACTTAAGTGTGCGTCTGATAAAGCCTGATCTTTTATTGGCCTTGCTAATTACGTTTACGACATGTGACTTCCAGTTCAACGTTGAAGAAATGATGACGCCCAGATACTGGTATTCGCGATTACTCGATTAAGTATTTTGTCTCGTAATTTGTATTTTAGTACTAACAGCTGATGTTTATTGCATATAGTCATACATAGAGATTTCTTTGGGTTTATCAACATTCGCTACGTATCGAACCAATTGTTAATCTTAGACAAATATCCGTTAAGCTTTGTTTGATCTTACACATACCTAACGTCAAGTGTAAATTACACAGTCGTTAGTGTAAATTATACAGTTGGCTACGTTATCCGGACTCGCCGATTTGGTTGTGTCCAGTGCAAGCAACAAGGCCGCAATCATTTCTATGGACAATTTTGTTTTCTGTCTGTGGAACCTCCGGTCAGAATTTACGCTCTTCTGGTTGATTATCATCGCCAACGAAAACGAATGTAAAATATTCATTGAAAGTATTAGTAATTAATTCATGATCACTCGTGATACCGCGCTCAGTGTTTATCAGGGTAATCGATGTACCGGTTGGTGCTAAGTGCCTCCAAAACTTTTGTGAAGATTCACATAGAAGCGCTTGAAGAGGTTGATTAGAATATATGTGTTTTTATTCTTTTATTATTGATTTCAGTTGGCCACATAATACTGATATGCTATTCCGTATCTCTATAGTGTGGGTACGGCGGTACCTATCACTACACCTACCAACTTTTCTCTTTAACTGGATAATATGCCTCGCTATCCAAGGATTATACTTACGTTTCTGTTTAAGTGGCACAATCCTTGCTATGAATTGATGAACTACTGTCTTAAAAAGCAGCCAGAGCGCATTAACACCTCCGTTTTCATCATTACAATGCTCTTCAAACTCGCCAAAACAGAAATCAAGCTTATCTAGTCTAGCGGTACCATCCGCCATATCGAAACTTTGGTACGAAAAAAGGGCTGGTTGGCTTTCCGGAACGGGGCCATGGTCATGGTCATGCTCATGCTGACTAGTGAATGGTCAGAGATACCAGGTTGTCTCGAAGCACTTCTTTCGCTTAAGAAGATCAGGTCCAGTACAGATATGCTATTACCTTGGATTCGTGTGCAAGAACGAATAATCTGGATAAATCCATGAACGACGCAGAAGTCAATGAACCCAAGAGCGAAATCACATTCACGCACTGCAGGCATCATTTTGTCCCAGTTGACATCAGGGAGGTTCAAACTTCCCGCTATAACTAAATTTTTTATCTGTGCCCGCGTGCCCTGACAAAAGCTATTTAATGTTTCAATAAATTAAGTGACTTTCAAGGAGGGTGGTACACCGCACCTACAGTCATTTCTTGCGTCACAATAGAAAGCTTGCACCATGCGGTTTCCAAGTCCTGTGAATACCGTATAACGGGATATTTAATCGTGCCACCAATAAAATCACACCACCGCGTCGGGTTCCACGGTCATTCCTAATAACACTGTATCCAGGGAGACAAATTTCCGAATCCAATATATCAGGGTAATGAAGCCAGGTTTCAGTCACTACCATGACGTGCGGCTAAGTACTCTACAAAGACCCGTTTCAAGTCAGCCACTTAGTTGACAACGCTGAGTGCGTTCATATTTAGTAAGCAGAGCTTGTCTCTGTGCGTGCGACAGTCCTGTGTGTCGGCATGCCCGTCACTTTTCTTTTTCTTTGAGTAAGCTCGCGCACCTGATAGCGTTCATCCGCGTCATCATCACAGGCGTATATGACATTGTCGGTCTTTTAACGTGTCAAAGATCAGTGTTACCCGTTTTTTATCTACTCTGCTTTTGTAGTGGCGTCATGCAATTGTCTAGGTCTTTTGCATTGTGTTGTTTTTTTTTCGCTCCATATTCTTCTCAGTCTGTTGTTAGGCATTGTTTAACGTGGAAACTGACTGGAATATTTCTGGCCCACTCTTAATGCATGCGACACACCGCCCATCTTCTGACACCTGCGATCTGTGCGATGTGACATGCATTTTTTTTCGAGGCTTTGGCGCCCATAAGCTTGGATAATGGAAGGCCTACGATTACGAAAATGATGTTCGGTACATTGTGGTGCACCGACTGTATCCCCTTGAAGCTCCTTTTCTGCCCCGACAAAATTGAGCAAACTATGGAAATTTTCAAGAGCTATAGGTTACATCAGAACAGATAACTGGGTGAGTTGGTGCACGTTCATTGTACGGTGATAGCGATACTGGTACGAGGACTGAAGAAGGTAAGAACAGGAGACGCTCGGAACTCACCACTAGTATTGATCGGGAAAGAAACGTAGACGTACATACGTGGGAAAATGGGTGAATAAGAATTAGAAAGGAATTCTAACATGACTATTAAATGTTTTCTTTATTCACTGATTACCCCGTTGAGCCCGAAGGCGCTATAGCAGGGGGGGGGGGGGGGGGGTTACAATGTCGAAAAAAACACATCTTCATTGACGCAGCGCACTTGCTGACTTGATATGCGATTCCATTCGCTAATGGGACGAACAAAAAATGAATTAGCACATAGATCAGCACCTGGCCAATGAGGTGACTGAAGCATTTTAAGTTAGAACGAAAGGATACGTGTCTGTTCGTGAAGCGTCTATCCGTGCTTTATTGCTAATGTCCTTGGCCGTGAACATCGCCCCCCCCCCCCCCCCCCAACTCTTTCAGAAACGGTGCCTCTATGCGCAATTTACAGTGTTAATTCTTTCAAAACCAATTCTAAAATTGTTAAGCTAGCGGAGTGTGATAGTAATCTCGCAATCATCTTTTTCGTGCTTGCTTGAACCCACCGTCTGTGTGGCCAGGCTAATTAGAGTAAGTCTCTGGTTTCCTTTCACCACGTGCCACTTCTTTGCCTTCTGTAAACGATCGATTGTCATTGCAATCGGCACAGCAGTCACGCTGATCATCCCTTCAGATACGGCAGGCGGTGAATGTAAAAGGTGAAAAAAAGAAAACTAATGATACCAAAGCTCGTACGAATGAACGAGTCTGAAGATACATTTGTCACCACTTAGCGCTCGGAAAGGCGAGAGACAGAAAGGAGGACCAAAAGGCACAGTGCCAGCTAGCAGGAGGCGCGCCTTTGGCCGGAAATGAAGGCCAGAACAGGTTAACGCCAGGAAGTCCCTGTAATCTTGAAAGACTCTCGCCGCTGTGCACACGTTTTGCTCAGGTCTTTTCCGCCCACGTGACTGTATACACAAGCGACATATTACGCTCTCGGCACCGGCAGTGTGGTAATGAAAGCGAAATCTATTTTCTGATTGCATGCTTTTACTCTTGCGTGTGCATGGGTGCATGCACGCGTGTGTCGAGAGAGAGAGAGAGAGAGAGAGTGGGGAAAGTCTTTAATGAATACTGCAATGTTTTACCTTGCAGCGTGCGTAGCATGTTACTCCGGATGGATATGATGAAAAATTAAATTATGTGCACAGTCCACACCACTTGAAGCACAACACACACAAAACACACTGTTCAACTAAACACAAAACGCAACACTCGACTGAAGTGTTTCATTGTCTTTCTAAGGAAACTCGAAAGTGCCTTCGTTGCACGAGAACTTCAGGCAGCGCCACTCCTTGGGCCAATGACTTGTGTGGTGAGAAGACGCTGTAGTCGCGCAATAATCAGACAGAGAAAAGCTATGCGCTCTTTACACTTCTGCGTAAGGGGCCGTAAAGCTGTAGAGTACAACAAGCTTGCCACCTGCGTGAATGGAGAAACTAATCCGAGGTACGCAAACGCCACCGTCGATTCACCTTTGCTCCGTGTATTTTGCATGGCATTATTTCGCGACTGTGCTCAATGTCTCCCGCGCTTTTTTTTTTTTTTTTTGCTGGCCACGCGCACTAACCATTATCGTGTTTGCTTTTCTTTTTTTTTATGCGTTAGCTCTTGTGAGTGCTTCACACACTTTTCGGGGGTTATCCGTGTGTCTATCCAAGTTTGAAGGTTTTCTCTAACTGTTTTCCCGCCTAACTGAGTCACTGGGTAGTCAGTGGTGGAATAGGCAGCGCACCCGGCTGCTGTGCAGAAGTAACAAGGTTCTAAACCAACCATCGGAACAACTTGAGTCACTCAGTATGTGGCAATGTGTACATACGTGCCGCTCTTCGATGAACCTTTTTGGCACCGACATGGCTCGCTGTAAGCGCGGGCCTGCGTAGGTGCCGCTGTTCGAAGAAACTCTTTGACGCCCATTTGGAGTATACTGGGTTGTTGCTACTCGGTCTGTGCTATTCTCCAACGCATCTTTTTGATACCGATTAGGATCACTGTCTATGTGCCAGTAGGTGTGTGAAGCTCTTCTATGAACGTTTTTGGCGCCAACTTGGGTAACAACATATGTGTCACTGGGAATGTGCCGCCCTATAATGACGAAAAAGATCCTCAAATTTCTCCATTGCTGGGCGGAATTGAGCCCACGTCACAATCGTTCCTCAGGGACACCAACCCGACGCATTGGAAGGCTGCACTGCGCCCATGGGTGAAAACAGCGCAAAATAAACACGGGCAAGGGAGAAACAGAAGAAGAGCTCTTGCCGACGTTATTTAGTTCATAGGCACGAATTAACCCACACACTCAAGATTGCGCACAGATGACACACAGCGTTTGCCGTATTTTGACAAATTATAAGCAAGATGCCTCGTTTACATCACCGAGGGCGTCCGGGGAGCTTACTAATGCCTCGTAGAACGCATTAGTATAGGCAAAAAAACAAGCTTTCCACATATATGTGTTGCACAATAATATCTGAACCATCAACGCTGAACTTTAAAACGGAAAATTTTCACGGAATGTGAACACGCTGATATAAAGTTCGCGTTCAACTGTAGTAGCCACTGCGCCTAACGGTCATATAGCACTATCGAGCACCCGATTAAAGAATTTTCATGACTCTGCCGATGGATCACCCATATGATGTCCTCTACACTGCAAAATTATTTACATACCTAATCACTTTTAAAAGTTACAACTATATCCTGTAGAAACTTCACTTTTTGTGACATGTTGAGTTCTCCAAGAGACTGGAAAACTCAATACTTGTAACTCAACAGATTGGATTGGTTTACCCTCCCGCACAGCACTGGCCATGACGCCGGCATTTTGACAGAAGGCGCCTCTGTAGAGCTCTCCGTTCATGAATCCAATTTTCAGCCTTCATCGCGGTCGCTGCGCCCACGCTTGGGCCTCATAACATTACTTGCACTTATAGCGTCCATCGTCGACGACGGGAGCAGCATGCATTAGTGGGGAAATTAGAGAAGAGCTTCGTGGAGCATTCGCCACGACGCAGTGGTGGCTAGCGTGCATTCGAGGCCGTTCGTTGCCCCGTCTCTCTCTCTCTCTCGACTAAAAGCTGTTCCCGCTGAACAGAGCTCACATCGCCGGATCTCTTCCTGCGTGAACGGCCGCCATCCTTTCATCGAGCGGGATCTACTCTGCGTCGCGCGAGTAAACTGGCATGCAACAACCGGTTCACTTCTTCCGTCATCGCTGATCATATTTTCTTGCACTACTTCTCAAGAAGCGGCAGAAGCAGGTACCGCCCTCGTGCTCCAGCTGGATATTTCTCACTCTTTCCCAGGTGCTCCCTACACCCTTTCTAACACACATACCTTTATTTTTTATTTTTTTAGGAAAAAAAGTTCTGCTAACGTTATTCTTTCATTTCTGCGGGTCTCACGTTTCTGACCTTTAGATCGCTCGCCAACCAACGTGCTTTGCCGAACTAGGTTCAAATAATCAAGGTACTCATCAATCATCATCCCAAAACATCGTAAATATGTCTTTTTTTTCATTCTTGAACAGAACATTGAAGCTAAATTTTTTTCTGCTCTACAAGACATAAATATTTAGCAAACGTAGTGGTATAGTAGAGAAAGACAATATGATCACACAGAATAACTAGCATACATCTAGAATCCGGCCGTAGGGACGATGTTAATACATTTTATTCAATTATTTATAGCGCATTACTTTCCTGAAAATTATCAGTTTGCAAAATCACGACGCACTTCAATGCTAGTAGGACGAACTTTAGGCTGATCCATGTACTTCCCATAATTCCCATGCTGGTACAATCGTTCTTGTTGCAGCTCCCGTAGACACTAGCGCCATGGTTCCCTCTAGTCATTGTACAAATCTCTATGCATTCAAGGTCCGCAGGAGCGATTGCACTCACGGGTGTAGAAGGGAAAGATGTGTATTTAAGTAAGGCCCCTACACAGGACTGATCCGGCGACCTACACACAATACCTCTACTGTCGAACTGTCTCATATCTGTGACGGTCTGATGAAGAGGCGCGGTAGCATGAAGGGCTTCGTGGATAGCCAGGATGTTGGTCAGTCGGATGGGACATCCTTCAGTTGGAACCAATGCAATAGGCATCTTTGTGAGGCCGCCGCGCCGGAAACAATCCAAGGGCAAGTCATGAGAAGCAAGAGAAGCCGCCCAAGGAGACGCACACCCCAGGGGTACTGCTGGAAGATCAGCTTACGCTGAAACAATGAACATTAAAGACTAAAGTCAAAATAAAGTAATCTAAGCCGAACAAAACTGAGACAAACCGTCAGAACCACATGATAACACCAGCAACGACGTAACCGTGCTGGCGTTCCTCTTTGTACGCGTAACCATTTCTGTCACCTCCTCCTTGCTCAAATAATTTGACTCATCCACGAGGGGAAACCCAGTGGCTATTGAGCTGTTTCTAGGGGAAAGTAATGCGGTTGCATAAAAAATGATGTTCTAAAATAAGAATTTTAGAAAAGATGTTTATTACAATATTTAGAAGTTGAGCACAATTGTCTAGTAGTACGTAAAGAATAGAAGAAGAAGAAAAAGTTTATTTCACCACATAAGTACACTGATATAGACAAAGCGGTAGGGTTGGCAGGATAAAAGCTGCATAACGGCAGCTTGACTAGTCCCACCTCCCCATGAACAACAGGCAGCAACATGGCAAGATATTCGTAGTATATGCTTGTGGCAGAGTGAATATATACTTATTCACAGACGCATATATATACACACATTTATACATATATATATATATATATATATATATATATATATATATATATATATATATATATATATATATATATATATACGCATACATGTATGCAAGAAAACTAGAAATGACAACTTAGAAACAGCAAAGAAATACTTTTCAACTGACAAACCAAAAAGTTAATTATTCACAGAAATTTTTGCAGTGATGTGCTCTTGGATATATGGCGTATGTTTCCATCATTTACACTATATTTGTTAAGTGTAGAGGGAAGACAGTAGGAGAGTGCTTGAAGGCCATAGTTAGTCCGAGGGCGCGGGACTTCCCACTCTTCCGTATAGCGATTTAGGCGGTAGGAAGGATTCCACTGCAAGTTCGCGATGTTTATGATATGATTAGTACCCTTAATCATGTCACGTTTAAAAGAACACATAAGTTGATACTCGTAAAAGTGGTCTACACGTAAAATCTTGAACTTCCGGAATATGTCACGCATATGTCCATTGTAAGGTAAGTCTGAAATAGCACGTAAGGCATTCTTTTGAACTGAAACTAAATTACCTAATGATTTCTTAGTACTATTTGACCAGACCATGTTACAATAGCGCAGGTGAGAAGCAAATAGTGCGTTATAAACCATAAGTTTCTGTGGTATTGGTAGTAGCCTCTGGCATCTGCGCAACATACCTAACGCTTTACTAAGTTTATTTCGTAAGTAATCGGTGTGGTGGTCCCATAGCATCAATTCATGAAAGATAACACCCAATGCTTTTGCTGTAGCGGAAAGTTCTATATTTGTGTCATTGAGTGTGAGGCATTGGGTGAGATCACAAGGCGTGGACTTCGCCCTAAAGAGGACCGCTTTTGTCTTCGAGCAGTTTAACCGGAGAGAATTTTTTACAGACCAGTTATATATCTTGTGAAGTATTTCATTTGCAAAATTGATCAGTTGATCCCTCTTAGTTCCTGAGAAGAATAAACTAATATCATCTGCGTAAATAATATAGTTAATCGAAACATTAATATTAACAATGTCATTTATATAAATGATAAATAGAAGTGGTCCCAATATGCTACCTTGAGGCACACCTTGCTTAATAAGTTTAAACGAAGATAATTTTCTATTATTGATACGCATTGCTTTCTGTTGGTTATGTAACTTCTAATTAAATCTAAAACTATTCCACGTGTACCATAACAATTAAATTTTTCTAATAGTGTTCCATGGTTAATTCTGTCAAAAGCTTTTGAGAAATCAAGGAATACTCCCAATGTTAGTTTCCTCGCCTCTATATTTTTCAAAATTAGTTCCTTTTGTTTAAAAAGAGCAGTTTCAGTCGAGCAGCCTGACCTGAAGCCATATTGACATGGTGTTAAAACAGAATACTTGTTAAAAAAGGCAGTCATCCTAAGGAGAATAATTTTTTCTAAACCTTTTGAAAACAGTGGAAGAATTGAGATTGGTCTATAGTTACTTAAGTTTTCCCTTTCTCCGCCTTTGTACACCACAGCTACGCTTGCAATTTTCATCTGCTGAGGAAAAATGCCAGAGGTTAGGGAGATGTAAATGTGAGTGAGGCAAGGGGTGAGCAGGTCAATAACAAAAAGAATTGGTTGTATTTTTAATCCGTGCACATCCTCACTTTTAGATCGCCTAAAACTTTTGAACACATTTAAAACCTCAGTGTCATCAGTCTCATCAATATACAAAGAATGTGTAAGGGGACTGGGCAAATACATCAAGGCATCTTGATCATAAGTGCTTTCAACTAGAGAGGCAAAGTAATCATTAAATTTATTGGCGAGTGCTTCATCTTTAAGAACCTCATTACCAACCTTGAGCTATTTAATAGTACTGTGCGTATAGTAATAGTGCGTAATAGTAATAGTGCGGATTAGGTAAATAAGTTTTCTTTTTTCATTGCGATCTATGCAACTGCCTTTTTGTATGACACAGTAGCGCATGTTGTGGAATTTTATCTACATACTTGGACAGCAATTTAACACTCTTAGATTCCCCGTGTCCAGGTGACACGTATTTATCTCGTTAAAGTGCATTGAATTATGAGACCTTTTATCCGCAGTTGTTTGGCCAAAGGCTAAAGCATTTTTTTTTTTGTCGAGGTGGTTTTAGATGTTGCTGTTTAAGTACATGCTGTTGAAACAACCTTAACACGTAATCTTTATTTCCCTTTGTTTTGTGTAGAACAGTCACATTCATTTCTTTCCATCATGCAGTTGGACAACGTCCAAGCACCTGCCTGACCCACGTGACAGCATCGTGGCATCTGAAACAACCTTCCAATTTAAAGTCTCTAAATTTTCTAAATTCAATTTTTGTGCAAATATATTATGGCCGCACGTGAGGAGGTAGTTGCTGTGGTAAAGGCCCCATCTTTTTGGGGCTCGATGAGTCGTTTCGAATGTCCCGGCCTGCGGAATGAATGAACTCTGAGGCCAAAACTTTTACTACAACTTATTCCCGGAGCTAAATAATGCTTTGCCACCTACGATATTTGAGCGATTTCATTTTCTCAACACATTTGCTGTGCAATGCGTTATGCGATTTCAGGAGCTAATCTGGAATTCACGCTGTACACCAAAGTGCCCATATTACTAGCTGAATATTATATGTTTATCAGCTATTCCATAGCTGTCTACAAGCCAAAATTTTTGGATATTTAACTTTGCACATACGAACGATACGTGCAACGCACGATGACCACTTGAGACTCTTAAACTTTAGAACAGAATGTTTGAAAACTTGGTTCCTGTAGTGTTAATAGTGTAGATACACGGAACTCCCATGTGACGTTGTATAATGCATAGCAATAAAACACACTTCAAGGTTTCATTGGTAAATATTGTCCAGTGGTAGTGATGTTCAATAACACAGTAACAAAACTGTAAATAGCGAAACCAACACTTTATTGGGCGAATCTGTGCACAGAAAAATTCAAAACGCAACGATAGCAGCGAACACAGTCAGCGATCGTCAAAAATCTTATCTTCGGGTCAAGCGCGTCGGCTTTTATACAGGAGTCATCGAAGGTTCCAGAGTAATCACTGGTGCCCGCTTGTCTCCCAGAAAGTACTTCACAATTCGCGTGGCGCTTACGATTAGATTACAAGTGCTTCAGTGACAACAGACAGCGGATACAACCATCGATAACATTCTAAAAACTTACATACGTACGGGCGCGTCCTGGGCTGAGCGATAACATTTGTTAGACAGTGAGAAGCAGTCACCCGAGAAAGATAAACGAGCACACGTTTCAATGTCATACTGTAAATTTATATGATGAGAATGATGCAAAATAGGCCGAAAATTAAAGATTATGGGGTTTTACGGGCCAAAACCACTTTCTGATTGTGAGGCACGCCGTAGTGGAGGACTCCGAAAATTTTGACCGCCTGGGGTTCTTTAACGTGCACCTAAAATCTAAGCACACGGGTGTTTTCGCATTTCGCCCCCATCGAAATGCGGCCGCCGTGGCCGGGATTCGATACCGCGACCTCGTGCTCAGCAGCCCAACACCATAGCCACTGAGCAACCACGGCGGGTAGGCCGAAAATGGATTGGTGTAATAATTATTGCAAATCGTCATCAAATGCCCGAGAGGCAGAGGAAGGTTCACGAAAGAGAAAATGTGTCGTTCACCCGAGTGTAGCATGAAGCTATGGCGGAAACCCATACGAGTCTCTCAGAAAGTATAAGCTTCGTAGTTCAAAAAATAAACGCAGAAATTTTCATTTGCGAAGCTTTCATTCCTCGAAACCCGTATGATAGTTTCTTCGCAGCTTCGTTCAACAGTCAGGTGGATACATTTTTTTTTTCTCTCATGAATAATTTTATTGTGTATCAATGTACTAGCGTGCTCATTTGCGTCACGTTCTCTTTGTTTGCGGGCTTCTTGTGGATGTCTTTCTTTGCAATCCTATTTCAATATTTTCGGTAATCACCATCTTTTTTCTCTAACGACTTTGGTTTCGTAACTTCCCTTGGCAGCCGATAACACTAACTCTTTGTTTCTTTTTTTTTTACTTGTATGCGAAAAGCATGCAATAAATAAAACATCATTTCTAATTCACCATAACTTCGACACTAGTAGTTGCGACGAAAGCCCTCCTGCAGCCGACTCGCATGGCACTAACTACTAATCCCAGCCAATTTATTTGTTTTCTATTACCATAGGAATTCTGTGAAGCTTGGATACTGCGAACCGCTTTCTTGCCAAAAGCGGGAAAGGAGTGCATAAAGGTCACGCTTCTGCCGGCAAGGCTGCTGTTGTTACAACTTAATATACTTAAGCACACATTTCCACTTTGCATCGAGTCCATTCGTTTCACAGCTCCCTCAAGCGTTCTTCCGGTAAATACGCATAATGATCCTGCCCACTTTCCGCCCCAACGCTTGGAAGAGGCAACACGGGCAGCCGCTGCATTTCAACGCACTCACGGGTACTCGTTTTTCTCTTTGCCTTTCTTCGTTACAAAGCTTCTTGCCGAGATTGACGGTGTCGTTCGTTTCGCTGTAATTTTTTTTTTTTCAGCTGCGTGCCGTCTCTTTCTTTGCTTGTTCTGTTTACCTTTAATGCGAGCAGCAGTTACTCCTCGCCCAAGAATCCCTGACTGGCTGGCCTGTTGTCGACGAAGCGCGAATTCATCCTCCTTATCGCGCCATAACCAGTGGCCCCGAGTTTCGAGCGCCTTCAACTCGTTTTTTTTTTCCTAATCGCACTACCGTCGGAAGGCTTTTTCTTGCTGTCCGGTGCCTCTGTTTATCGAGTGGCGCCAGTATCGACAATGCGGTCGCGGAATCAATGCGTTCATAACGACCCCTTCTTGTTTCTACTCAGGCATATATTAGTGGCAGCCTCTTAGCTTTCTGTATAACATAGCGTGCGGAGAGGAACATCCGTGCACCGCCGACTGCATCAATTTCGCTGCTAGCCTGTGAGAAACCTTCACGGAGAGCGAGAACGATGCATTAATCACTGCCCAGCTGTTAGAACTGAACTGTACCTACGCAAAGTCAGCAGGTGTGAATAAGATATCACTCACCCATTAGATAAATGTGTGATTTTAAATGTAAATACGCTGCAAGATGTAATAGACAAAGCACATTCGTTAATGCGTTCTTCATTGAAGGCATCATAAAAGGACTCCTCTCGTAACGTAGTTATATCTTTACAGCGAAACTGTCTGTGGCTAGTATCCCGCGACCTCTTCGTGGCGTACACCGTCGACAGGAAACTATGATCATCAATGGCTCTTACCCCCAAATGCAATGGCTCATACCCGAGTAAGACAGAGGCTACAAGCGCTCAGAAAGTGAAAAGTGCGTACGTTCTTTAGAATCACGCATACAGTATACAAGATGGTGTACGTTTCAATAAAGAACAAGCTCAAAACAAGCATCCACACCACATATTGTATGTTAAGGCGCTCCTGCGCCTACATGCAATGCGAAGCACGTGGCGCTCTCCGCGTACGCTTCCCGGTAAATATTACTGTTGCGCAAGCTACCGGGGCTACGGTAGCGCGACTGTAGCGTACGAAGCAGGGAGTGACGCAACTACAGTTTCGTACCTAAAAGAAGAACCCGCCTGGCGACTGATTTGTGTTATGACAGTGCTACGAGAAGGCCACGTAAAGCGAGTACTCCAAAAGAGCAGCGTGCGTACGAGGTGCGGCGAATCTCTCTTCGCTCTGGTCAACTCCTTGTAGGTGCACGAAGTAACGGCGCAAGCTAAGTGGCAGGCCATCGAAACGTATTAGGCTAATAATTTGTCAAAGTGCACGTGAACGTCACCACGCGAATAATTTCAACCTACGTCATAGTGGTTTCTCGTTCTAGTTGTGGTTTACAGCTTCGCTGTCCAACCACCTTCACAGCCTGGATTGGAGACCTACTTTTTTTTTATTATAGGCAAATCTTAGAAAACAACGAATGTGGAACGCAGAATTTTCGTGCAAAAGCTGCATAAGAAGTTTCTGTCACGCTTTTTGCAGCTAATCCTGCTACGCCGATTTCTAATGCTATAACGAAAAATTATGCCTACCTCCGGTAGTGAAACAAAAGCAACCAAAAAAGAAAGTTTGCAAAAGTTCGCAATCACCATTCAAATTATTTTCTGCGTAACTTAAAGTGGCCTTGTAAAGCCGAGCAATAAATTATGATTGCGCTTAAAAATTAAAAAGCGTATTCCATTTCAACTTCAAATTGCTATACACTTCACAACTTCGAAAATAACAAGCCGACATTTCAAGCACCCGTTTTAGTTGCAGATATGACAGCTGAAAATTGTTTTCTTATTGCATATCACTTGACGCTTTACAGCGCAGAAGGATTTATGACTACATGGGCAGGAGAATATCTTTTAATATATGTGAGAAATTCCACTAAAAGAACACATAAAACCAGCGAGTTTATACTTTAACAAGATGGGATGTATTTCAAGGGCGTTTTTGTGCACACAGGGACACGCGCTTACGCTAATTACGCGTAGTAATGTTAACGGCCTTTTTTACGTTTGGAAGCTTTCTGCGGTACTTAAGAAATCGTCCTTGAAAACTTACCTGTCCGTTAATATGAAATCTTTTATCGAATCAAGTGCATTTTAGGTTTAACACATCGCAGTAATATTTAACTGAAACATATTATGGGGATGCTTAGAGATTGATCAAATACATGCTAATCGCATGCATCCCTAATGCATCGTGCGGGACTGAAATTCTGTTCGGAATTACTACGTAATGATGTTACTTCGCTGTAACAAGATGGGCGTTGTGAGAAAAAAAAATTGATAATTTTCATAGCGTCGCAGTTTCTATTACTCTCCTGGGGCGCAGGATTAAATTTGTGATTCACAGTTTGAAACCAGCATGAAGGCCTCTTATTGAGCTTTTAAGAATTACTGAAAATATTTTTACACTAGTAAAAAAAAACTAGCTCAAAGTGTCAATTGAGTATGGTAGGACGTTCAACTTCGCTGACACCGGTGCACAGCTTTTCCAGACTCGTGTCGAGGAGGAGGGCGTACTAAAATTGCGAACAATTTGCACGGCCTCTTTATAAACTATGCTCTTTCAAAACGTTGGCACCTGACCCTCACACTTGCTAATAACTGGCTCTCACCGCTATCTTGGCATTGAGTCTGAAAAGTCGCACATTTCTGCCAAGCGTTGTTTTAACGTATTTCCCTTCTGTGAATTGTGAGATGGATTGCGCATTTTTTTTGCATAACTGTGAATGCCAGTGCACAAACAAATTTTACACGCCGTGTCCGGCAGTAGCGGGTTGTTGATTCACTACTGGAATACCCCCAGCCAGTATCAGACGTTGCTCTTTGAGGTTTTGCATCAATGCGGATCGCCTTACAAAAGTGGCTGCAAATTTGTGTGGGGAGTTATGTATGGATTACTCCACGCCAATTGTCCCAACCTTGGCGCTCGATCATCAGCTATTTCTTTGAAGAAAATTGAGGACTATCTATTTAAAGCAAGAAGTCTTCCTGTAGAACCTACTTGCGAAAAAAAAATTTTCAGCACCACTAGGAACATGTGAAGTTTTTCAGAAACCTCGAAAGATGAGTCGTAAAACGCATTGTCAAAAAATTTTCTCTTAAATTAGGCGAGCACATTATTTTCCCTTGAGAATGAAAATAGGCTTTTCACTTAAAAGAGGTGTTATCGATCTTTAAGTTTCCGTGAGTTTTTTTATACGGCACTAAATATGCAAATTTGATGCATACTGAGAATTTTTTTGCAGAAAGATAACTTTTACCGAAAGGTTATATTTCATAGTATCTAATTTTCAGCAAGTTGTACTGTAAGTTAAATATAATTTGGGACGAATATAACGTGAAATGGCCTGTACAGCTGGCGACAAAGTTGCAAAAAGTTAGTTTTAGCCTATGTTTCGTCGCAAATTTATCATTGAGGTGTTCGGGGTAAAAATACGCTAAATAGTGTATTTTTTAGAAATATCAATTGTCTACAAACTGAGAAACCTTTATGAAATTACTTTTTGATTTCAGCAAGAAAAAAAGTTTTGAATTAGCGTTATACCAGTCTCTGTGCTTGCACGTGTTTCCCCTTCGTAGGAAAGCGTCCTAGCGGTAAGTAGAACTTGCGCGGACGCCAAATTTCCTGAGTCGATGGAGGAACTTCTAGAGAAGTTAATCAGCTCCTCAAGTTTTTACTTGAGTGCTTTATTAGAACTTATTAGCCCAGCCAATAAAAAACGCGAGCGCCAATAGAGCGCATTTAACCGGATGTCGCCGTACACCGCCGGCCTTCATAGCGTCGTCACGGGGCATTGGAAAGTTACGCCGGTGAGTACAGAGTGCAGTTACGTACACTAAGATTTCGAAATGGGCGAAAACTTTGTGAATAAGAAAACAATCTGTTGCTTTATTACGGCAAATATGTAGCAAATATCAGCCAACACAATCGTGTTTCAGCGACCATGTTGGCAATGATGTTAGAGGAGTGACGTCGACTCATAATTAAATGTTCTGGCATGCTTAACTTTCAACTACTGCATTTAAAAAGATGATGGAGAGAAATAAATACGTTTAGTTGCACGCCCTCTCTGTCTTTCTTGGTGTTAAATGTTAAATTCAAACCGAATGAGGCAGTCCGCTGGTTTTTGTGAAGCGCAGGAGTTAGCATCCAGTCTGCGATAACTGAAGAAAAAATTAGGAAGGCTCGTTCGAGCTATCGACTCTAAAAAGGTTGCGGCTATAATCAGTGGTTCTGCAGCTCGCCGGAGCAGATGGGCGCGAAGTTTGAACTTGCTTTGTTACGAACCGCCGGAAGTGTGTGCTGCCGACGCGCGTCAAAAGAAAGCCTACGAAACTTCTGTAGCAGTTTTAGTGAAGCAGACGCGCTTCTGTTTTTTTCCGTGGCACGTTGAAAAAGACGACGAAGGCCCGCGCCGTGATAGCTTGAGTGTATATGTTGCTGGCTGACACTCACCCTCCCACACCCAAACACAACTTTCAAGCTTACGCACCACACTCCAAAGTCAGCTTTTTTCGCGAACAAAATGTGCTGAGAAAAAGACACTGGCCGAAAAACATTATCTCGCTTTTCAGGACCGAGAACAGCAACGAAAGCTTCGTGACCGCGGTTGCTATGGCAACGTTGACATTTGGGGTACCCGTCCCAGTGTTCCTTTGCGAAAAGCGCCACGTGACTTCCGCCACAACCTCTCCGATAAGTTCGTGCTGGGCGGGGCCTGTCCTGGGTTTCTTTCCTGCATGTCGGATGCAATAAAAGCGCGCGAAATGAATAGCATGCGTTTTTTGAAAGAATGAGTGCGATCACTCTAAACACTCATATACAAGAAGACTATTAAGCATAACCGCAAGGAAAAGTATCTGATGCCCTTCTTATTCTATAACGTAAAAGTGGCACAGTCAAAACGGTAATCCTCTAGGCGGATCTGCATGAGTCTTTCCACGCTTCAGCATATATAGTCTGGCTTCTCTACCAGATATCACCAATAAAAGTTCTGATGTCTTGCTAGAGCCACTACAGAAATACATTGTAGCTGTAGGTACCAGAAATATTTGCACTTGAAATCTCCCTCCTTTTATTTAAATCAATGATTGTGTCCTGTTAATGCCTAAGAGACGTCATTCTTACCTTATTCTGAACATTGCTGCAAGAAGACCACCAGGGGAAGTGCAAGCACTGAAACCTACTATGTTTTGTGTGCACATATATTAGGCATCTGAAGCGCACGGGAGCGCGTTTTAGGATTATGGCCGCAACCATTTTACAGTCGATAACTCGAACGAGCCTTCCCATTTTCTTCTTCAGTTATCGCAGACTGAATGTCAAATCCTGCGCTTCACCAAAGTCAGCGGACGGCCTCATTCGGTCTGATTTTCACATTTAACAACAAGAAAGACAGAGAGGGCGAGCCACTAAATGTATTTATTTCTTTCCATCATCTTTTTAAATGCAGTAGTTTGAACTTAAGCATGCCAGAACATTTATTTATGAGTCGACATCACTCCTCTAACATCATTGCCAACATGGTCGTAAAACACGATAGTGTTGGCTGATATTTGCTACATATTTGCGTTAATAAAGCAAAAATGTTTTCTTATTCACAATGTTTTCGCCCATTTCTAAATCTTAGTGTACGTAACTGGACTCTGTACTCACCGGCGTAACTTTCCGATGCCGCGTGACGACGCTATGAAGGCCGGCGGTGTACGGCGACATCCGGTTAAATGCGCTCAATTGGGGCTCGCGTTTTTTATTGGCTGGGCTAATAATTTCTAATAAAGCACTCAAGTAGAGAGAGAGAGAGAAGGGAAGAAGGAAAGGTAGGGAGGTTAACCAGACTGAGTCCAGTTTGCTACCCTACACGGGGGGAGGGGAATGGGGAGTGAAAGAGAGAGAGAGAAGGTAGGTGTAGGATGTCTATAGTCGGGCACTCAAGTCTGTTGCCCTCAGGTAGTGAAAAAGCGCTCGAACTGCTTTCTGCGCTAATGAACTGTGAGGCCAGGCTCCCAAGATCTTCGCTTCCGTAAATGGCCTGTCATCCAGTCTATTCAAGGTACACTGGAGAGTCTCACGTAGATTATCAAAGCGGGAACAGTGGCACAGAAGGTGACTGATGGTCTCTTCACACTTGCACTTAGCGCACATTGGTGAATCCGCCATTCCAATACGATAGCTGTAGGAGTTGGTGAATGCTACTCCTACCCACAGCCGACACAGCAGTGTTGCGTCACGTCGTAGAAGATGCGCTGGTAATTTAATTTTCAGTGATGGGTCGAGGCTGTATAAACGACACTTAGAGTTCTGTGGTGTATGGCAGTAACTTAACGTGATGGTACGAGCGAGACTACGAAGCTCTCTTGCAGCGTCGACTCTCGATAAAGGTATAAGGAGTGTCGGTGAGCCAGCCTGGGCACGTCGGGCAGCGTCATTGGCGAGGTGATTACCAACGATGCCACGATGTGCCGGCAGCCACTGAAATATGATATCATGTCCTCGTTCAGAAGCGCAATGGCAGGTTTCGTTGATTTGTGACACCAGCTGTTCATAATTGCCACGTCGTAAACTTCGCAAGCTCTGGACGGCTGCTTTCGAGTCACAAAATATTGCCCATTTGTTGGGCGGTTCTTTTTCAATATATTCGACAGCAGCGCGAAGAGCGGCCAGTTCGGAACCTGTAGATGTCGTTACATGTGAAGTCTTAAACTTGATGACGACCGATTGAGATGGTAGAACAACGGCGCCCGTAGAATTTTCCGAGACGGAACCATCCGTGTAAACATGCATCTGGTTAGCGTATGAACGATGCAAAAGTTCCAATGTGATCTGCTTGAGATCCGCGGTTGTGAGGCTAGCTTTCTTCACTATTCCTGGAACAGCAAGGTACACAGGAGGCTTTTTCAAGCACCACATAGGGGATGGCGTTCTTGTTGCGGGTGAGTGCCTCAAAGACAAAGAGTGCCGGTTAGCCGCAATTGATCTGGAGAACGCTGCCTTGGGTCTTTTCTCAGGCAAGCAAGCGAGATGGTCGTCAGGCACTCTGGATATATGGCGAACGTGCGCCCGGAGTGCGTCGATAGCTATATAGGTCAGTATTGGGTGGTCTCCCGCGGGGGCAATTGTTGCCACAGTTGAAGCATTTCGAGGTAGCCCCAGACATCTTCGAAGGGCTTGGCCTTGAATGCTCTGTAGGACATGGATGTTAGTTTTGTTAGCATTGGACAGCACTGGTGTGCTGTATCGCAAGTATCCTAGGAAGAGCGTCCTGTATAGTTGAAGCATAGATGCCACGGATGTGCCCCACGTTTTACCGGCAAGAAACCTTAGTATATGGGAGATAGAAGTAAGCCTCTTCTTCAAGTATAAGATGTGGGGGCTCCATGAAAGGTCTCTGTCTATAATAACGCCTAGGAATCGGTGAGTTTTTGCGTAGGAAATTGGTTGGTGGTCAAGAGAAATGGGGTACCAGGTCATGGGCTTGTGGGTAAAAGCGACTAAGGTGCACTTCTCGGTCGAAATGCTGAGGCCTTGAGCACGCAGGTACGATGATGTTAGGGTCACTGCTTTTTGGAGCCTTGCGTGCACCTGGAGACGCGTAACTGCCGAGGCCTATATGCATATGTCGTCAGCATATATGGAACGGTTTACTGTATGTGGTAGAATGTCGGCAAGTCCAAGGATTGCAAGGTTGAACAAAGTGGGGCTAAGAACCCCACCCTGAGGGACGCCACGGCAAGTGTAATGGTCAGCGGTTCGGCCATCTGCACTGTGCACAAAGAAGGATCTTTGGAATAGATAGCTCGAATCCACCGAAACATGCGTCCACCAATTCCATTATATTCCAGGGCATCTATGATGGCTTCATGCGTTACATTATCATAGGCGCTTTTCACATCGAGGAATAGTGCAACCGATATACGCTTGTGATGTTTTTCTTGTTGTACAGACGTGACGAGGTCCATGACGTTGTCAATAGAGGAACAGCCTCTTCTAAAACCAGCCATGGCTTCGGGGTATACCTTGTGGCGCTCAAGATACCACTCTAGGCGGGTGAGAATCATTCTTTCCATGACCTTCCCAACACAGCTGGACAGCGCAATGGGTCGGTAGGATGCAAGGTCAAGTGGCGACTTTCCCGGCTTCAGGAGTGGTATCAAGCGGCTGGACTTCCACCACTCAGGAACGACGCCATCATTCCATGACTGGTTATTACATTCCAGAAGTCTGCTTCGGCCATCTTCACCTAGGTGGCATAAAGCAGCGTAGGTGATGCCGTCTGGTCCTGGCGACGATGAGCGCCCGCATGTGGCCAGAGCAGCGTCTAATTCCTCAAGTGAGAAGGACACATTCAATTCTGGAAAGCGTGTTGCAGGAACCTCACCCAGAATTTCGCTATTGATGGTGACCACACTGCCCGCAATCTTCGCACAGGAATCTTCGGCTATATCGACCTGGGAGCGGCCTTGATGGAGGGCTAGGGCTGAGAACGGGTGTCGTTGCTGTGGAGACGAGCCAAGGCCGCGCACCGTCCTCCATATGATAGACAGTGACTTGCGGGGGTCAAGTGATTCGCAGAACGTCTTCCACCGTTGTTCCTCCAGCTTGTCCATACGACGTTGGATTTTCTTCTGTATACGTCGAGCGACTCTAAGGTCATGAATTGACTTCGTGCGCCTGTATCGCCTCTCGGCCCTTCTGCGAATCATTCGAAGTCGCTCAAGTTCCATGTCGAAATCCGTACGTCTTTTTGCGGATGTAAATGTGTACTTAGACGATTCCAGTACACTTGTAATAAGGTTCTCAATGGCGCCGGTAAATCCTTCTTTGCATACGTTGACCACCTTATATATGCTTGTCGGGAAGTAGAAAAGCAGAAACTTCCAAATCCAGTGACACTTAAGTAGGTGGGAATATCGTCACTGCCATGAGTCTCGATGTCAGAGAACCATCGAACATTTTGACCAAGTTGCCGGGACACCAAAGTTAAATCTAAGCAACTGCTATAGTTCGAACCACGCAAGTACGTCCGACTGCCATCGTTCATAATGCTGAGTTCGTGGTCGGAAGCAAATTCCCCAAGTTTCCGGCCCCTGGAATCTATTCTGGAGCTTCCCCAAGCCGAGTGATGAGCATTAAAATCTCCCGTGATAATCCAGGGTCCAGAAGTCGCCGTCATGATGTCTCGCAGTCGGTCGCCGTCGAACCGACTATATGGGGAGATGTAGGCGCCGATAAGGGTGAAGGCCACTTTATTCTTTGTAATGCGGAGACACACGTATTGGTTTCCATCATGAGGCTGCACCGAGTCGTGAATGTAAGTCAGCTCTGTACGGATGTAAACAATTACTTTGCTGGATTGCCCGCACGTCGACGCCATAAAAGCTTCGTATCCAGAGAGTCTTAGCGCTTTTGACACGTTCGGTTCACATATTACCACTACAGGAAATCGGTTCGTAAAAACGTATTGGCGGAAACATGAAATCCGTGATTTAAGTCCTCTGGCATTTCACTGGAAAATCGTCGCGCTACGCACTTCATCATGGAGTGAAGGCAGTGGAAGAGCCATTGTGCTTACGCAAGATTTGCAAGCACTGGGCTCAGGGCATCCAACACTTGCACTGCGCTTCGAGCTGTTGGCGTATTCGAGTTGCCCACAAGCGTGCGAATCGCATTTATCAAAGACTTCAGCATTGTTACAATTCGGCGGTCATGCTCTGTCAGCTCATCTGGGTGAGAGGTGGAGCATTGTGGTGCCTCTCCTTGTTGAGGTTTTTCCACGGGGCTTATCCTTGGCAGTGGTGGCCATTCTTGATCCACGGCATTCTCTTCAGCTGCTCCGTTATCTATACGCGGCTTGGACACATTCTGCACTGGGGTTAGAGCAGATTCAACAGCAAGAGGCTGTGCGGCACGCGTATTCTTTGTGTGGAGAGCAGAATTCCTTGATGAGCGTCTGCGACGAGAACGACGTCGCCTGACGTCAGCAGCTGCTTCACGATGAGTCGACCGGTCCCTCACCATTTTCTTCAAGATGGAGAGTTCTCGCATAATTCTAGGACATTCTTTTGATGAGGCATCGTGGGGCCCTTGACAGTTCGGACACTTATAAGTTTTTGCCTGGCAGTTGCCTGCAGAGTGTTGTGCTGCACAGCGGGAACATATAGCAGGCTTTCCACAGACAGCGCTCACGTGACCGAATTTCTGGCAGTTTCTGCACTGAAGCGGCTTGGGAACAAAGGGCCGGACAGCATGTCGGAAATGACCTACCTTCACATGCGATGGAAGGCAGCCACCTTTAAAGACAATTTTTACGCATCTGGAAGTTCCGAGACAGGCCACCTGCAGTATGTGGGTCCCATGATTGGCAGGCTTTATCAAAAGCGGTAAATCCTCTCCTGAGATGGCCGCATCAATGTCATATATGACGCCTGTAGTAGCCTCTTTTCCCATCGGGATGATGGTACGGACGTTCATGCCACCGAGAACAGTGACAGCTCGCAGAGAATCTACCGCTGACGCATGGGTGACGTCTACCGCGACAACATTCTTCCGAGGGTTGACTCGTACGTCCTCAATGCCATTTGGCAGCATTCTCTCAAGTTCAACCGATGCAACTTGCCTGTTGAGCAACCTCATGTTGTCGGAGGGTAGCACAGGTAAGAAAAGGATGGTGGACTTCGGCGAACTCTGCGGAGTCCTCATAGTAGATGTGTCCACAGAGGCCCTAAGCATCCTCCGCTTTGCTTTCTGACTTAGGACAGTCACGTAGTCGTCGTCGGAGCTGTCGTCGCTCTCGGTCGAGTCTATCAGGGTAGCCTCGCTGTCGCTAGAGAGGCTGTTCCGCTTCCTTGAGGCTGCCGACGCAGGCGCCGCAACATCAGGTGGGAGGGCAGGTGGCTCCACTTCCATTCCCGTCGAGCAGGGAACAGTGAAAAACAGTGAAGCACTCAAGTAAAAACTTGACGAATTGATTATCTTGTCTAAATATTCATCCATCGACTAAGGAAAGTTCTACTTACCGTTAGGAAGCTTTCCTACGAAGGGGAAACACGTGCAAGCACAAAGACTGGTATAACACAAATTTAAAATTTTTTTTCTTGCCTAAAACAAAAAGCAATTTCATAAACGTTTCTCAGTTTGTTGATAATTGATATTTCTAATAAATACACTATTTAGCGTATTTTTACCCCGACCACCTCAATGATAAATTTACCACTAAACATAGGCTAAAGCTAAGTTTTTTGCAAGTTTGTCGCCAGCTGTACAGGCCATTTCATGTTATATTCGTCCCAAATTATTTTTCACTTACAGTAAAGCTTGCTGGCAACTAGTTACTATGAAATATAAACTTTCGGTAAAAGTTATCTTTCTGTAAAAAAATTCCAATGTGCGCCAAATTTTGCGTATTTAGTGTCGTATAAAAGCTCACGGAAACGTAAAGATCGATAACACCTTTTTCAAGTTAAAAACCTATCTTCAGTCTCAAGGGAAAGTCGTGTACTCGCCTAATTTAAGGAGAGAAAATTTTTTGACAATGCGTTTTACGACTCATCTTTCGGGCTTTCTCAAGAACTTCACATGTTCCTAGCGGTGCTGAAAATTCTTGTTTCGCAAAAATGTTTTACAGAAAGGCTTCTTGCTTTAAACAGATAGTCCTCAATATTTTTCGCTTGATGGTCGAGTGCCAAGGTTGAGACAGTTGGCGTGGAAAGACCCATATACGATTCTTTTCACCCCATGTGTTTGCCGTAATAGTTCAGCGGAAACCCGCAAGGTGGAGGGAAGTATTTAATTAAGGGAAAATTAGACATTCACCCATTCGTAGCAATTGCTACAAAGGAAGCGCTTACGGGTTCCTCGAAAGAAAAGCCTCGCAGTTGAAGAAAAATTCGTCCTGGTCCGGGACTCGAACCGCGAGTATTTATCGACCTCGCGAGGATTTTTTCTTAATTAAACCCATGTGTTGTAATCGAAACCATAACTTGTAAAGCATCAGCTTGAAGTTTGAAAATACAAGTTGATGAATTTGACATAAATATTGAAAGGAAGAATTGACATCCACCTGTAAGTAGCATGAAGCTACAAGGGAAACACACACAGGTTTCTGAGAAACAAAGCTTCGTAGTTGACGAAAAATTTGTCCTGGTCCACGGTTCGGATCCGGGTTCGACTCCGGCGTTCTTTCAACTACGAAGCTTTAATTCCGTGAAACCCGAGTGGGTTTCCTTGGTAGCTTCAGGCTACACACGGATGGATGTCAATTCTTCCTTTCATGAACCTTCATCCCACTTGCGGAATTGCGCGGAACTGATCTGTCATCAGCATGGCCTCCAAGATCACCTCCGCGCGCGGTGTCAATCTCAGAGGCCATGCCATGAGCATAAATATTGCCTGAAGATATCCGTGTTTCTATGAATGGTGCGCGTATTTTTCTTCCATCGGAAGAATGGGAAAGGGTGCGCTGTTTTCGTGCCGTGTCTGCCGAAGACAGCACTGTAACCTCTTCTAACCACTATCTACCTTAAGCTGTCTGGTCTTCCCACACCACAGTATTGAGAAAAAAAGTGTTTTTTAATAATCTAAGCGGGATATGCATATTCAAGTACCCTCTATTGCTTCCAATGCGTTTGGTTGCAATAAATATGAGAGCGTTGAACCTGCCATGTCCGCTAGATGTGGGTGCTCACAAATTTACAAATTAGCAAATTTGTGTACATTTCAGTGTCACAGGAAAACTCCCTTAGAATGAGTAGCTAGCTTCTTACGTTTTCAAGCCTGTTGTTACTAAGAATCCAAGTCCATTCTGCGTGTGGTTACTCAATGAGAATATCGTTTTAATTGCCATGTTTCAAAAGTTTCTGAATGCATGAGTGACTTGCCTCTTTGATACATTTCCCTGTTTTCCAATTTAATGATAAGGATGTGTGTAAGTGAACGCTGCGACAAAGATATTGCTGCAGCAATGTCTCCAGCGTCACTGCGCGCGATAGGTAAGATAAACATATCCGCACGTAGCTTGCACCTAAGCTTTAAGGGGTAACAATGAAAAAACAAATTGTCCAATCCGCGTTTCTTGCTTTATCAGGTTGATCTCGATCCAGTAGGCAGTGTTGTGACAGAATTTGTTGAACGCGCACGAATAATATCATCCGTCAAGGGTGACCACTTCAAAATGTGGGCCAAATGAATATCGGGCTCTTAGTTGTTGGCACAGGTTTCGTTTACATGTCATCTCTGCAGCCGCATCGCGAGGATCTCAGAATGTCTGGTTTACGCGAGCGGCCTTGACTCAAGTATTGTCCATGTACGTCACTATACCCTCTCTCTCTCTTCCTTGTCTCTCTTCCCCTTCTCCCTTCCCCCAGCGCAGGGTAGCCAACCAGACTCTTGACTGGTTAACATCCCTGCCTTCCTTGTATTTATATATTGCTTTATTCTTTCACGATGGATTTTATTGCACATAGAACATATCATTTGTCATCGACATAATCTTATTATAGATAGATTTTACACACTCTAGAGAGACTATTTTTAAGGACCCGTTACAGCCACGTCACATCAACCTCATAGAACTCATAACTACATTGCGAACGCATCACCAAGGATCTGGCGCTCTTTGGCTATACCTGGCCCTTGCGCCAATAAACACCATACATTCATTCATTCATGAGTGGCCCTTGCGCCATAAAACACCACATATCATCATCATCATCATGTCCTCATTCAATGTCCTCAACTTCACCGAGAGCGAGTGGCTCATTTTAGGGAACTCTATTCACATCATATACTCCCCCCCCCCCCTTCCCACGATGTTTTTATCAGAGGATGCGCTTTTTAACCTTAAAAGGGCGCTTAAATATCTTGCAGAAGTTAACTTTCTAGAAATAATCTCATTCCATCCTAACTATCAGATTGTGCCTCACAGGTGAGGTACAATCTGATTTACAAAGTATGTCTGACTTCTTGCACTTCTTGCGCAGGCAAGAATTGTACAGCAAGGGACTCGGACAATCAAGAATAATTTAACATGTGTGCCTGTAGCCAACGCATTTAAGGCCTCATATTTACCTTGGTAATTATTTTAGAATTGATGCACTAGTATTCATAGATTTATTTTACGTGTAGGCCTCTATACAGCTTTTATTTTAAGGCATTGTCCCAAACTCGCAATTTTACTAAACCAAAACACATGTCCTGGCGCTCTTTGGCCTTAGATGCCCTTGCGCCAATAAACTTCACTCATCATCATCATTCCTTGTATCTCTCTTTCTCTCTCTCTCTCTGCAGTGTCACCTTTCGCTGATTTTAGCAGAGTGATACATAATGATATTATTAAAAAGAAAAGAAAATGGCGCATTCATGAACATGTAGTAGATACAGGTTATAAAATAGATGCGATAGATACAAGCTATCGAAGGCACACGAAATATCGATGCAATAAAAGCATCAAGTTTTACGTTATGGGGGTTTTGTTTGGGAGTAATTAACACCTGTGCTCAGATGAAAATAATGACAATAGTATAAATCTAGGTACAGTTCACTTCAACACAATTCAGTTAGTAAGGTCATGTTCTAACTGGAGGAAAACAACGACAACGAAGGTGCTTATTCCTGTCGACTATGGTGCGAGGAAAGAGTGAATACTTAAATAAATTATAGTGCGTGCGAAAAGGAGCTATAGCAACGTCGTGCTTCTGCCTAGTGGGTAGCCAGAAGAAAAAAAGAACATATCAGCTTTGTTAATTTTATAACGACCAATAATCATTTAATATAGCAACTTAACAATGGCATCTTCAAGATAAGGGCGCAAGTTGAACTCTGTTTAAAAGGTCCGTAACTGAAGTCCTGGAAGAAGTGTTGTATATAGAAGGCGTCCCTCGTCCTTGCACTTTTTCTAGTTTGTTAATATTAGATTTAGCAAAAGGGTCCCATATGATCGCGGCGTCATCAAACATTGGTAATAGAATTGATTTGTATGCTAAAAGTCAGACAGGAGTTGAAAGCTTGAGAGCACGCCAAAGAAAGAAGTTTATAATTTGATGATGATGTGTGTGGTGTTTTATTTCGCAAGGGCCAGATATGGCCAAACAGCGACATGACATGTGGTAATGTTAACGATGTATTGTGAATGGCGTGGACAATGAATTCCTCATGGTAGATGGGACATGGCTGTAAAGGGGCCTAAAACCTGTCGCTGTAAATTGCGTAAAATATATGGGTGCTAAAATAATGACACTGACTAGGTAGTGATGTCGGCTATGACAATGCGGTTTCGTTAAAAACATGATGCAACAAAACATAACAATGACACTATAGCTGCAAGAAAGCCCTTGAGTACGAGGGCTGTTATACATGCCCTAAAAATTCCCTCACCAAATGATTTTCAGAGTGTCTGTTTCAGCTAAAAACGCTAAGACTAATTTCAGACTAAAAAGCGGTTCATTGCTAAAAAAAAATTTCGGGTGGAGAGATATATTTTCGCGATATGTAGAAGTCAAATACTTTTTCCTCTGTGCTTCTATAGCAGGGCCTTGAATAAGAGCGTGCAGGGCTCCAAGATTTTTGCCGAACTTACTACAAGTGGGAGGATACCCCGCAGTCAAGAGGTAAAAGTGAGTGCCGTAAGTGTGTCCTATTCTTAAGTGGCAAAGCAGCACTTCGTTATACCGTGATGTTCTCTCTGATATCCAATGTCCTAATTTGGGTTTGATCAAGTGCAGTTTATTGGATATCTGAGTATTTCACTGTTTCTGCCAGTGGATTTTCAGCTTGTGACGCAAGTATGGGTTAGGATCGGTGGCTGGGATGGGTACGTTTGTGTCCGTGTCGCTTAAAGCTACTGAGGTAGCTTTGTGGTGGTGCTGGTGGTGGTGAAATGTAGCAACAGGCGGGTTTAGCCTGGCGAACAAGGCCGGCAATTGCTCCGCCCGAGCGTCTCGCACAATACCGCTCAAGGGTTTCACCATATGTCCATCAAACCAGTCTCTCTTAAGAATTCGATGAGGAGACGTGAAGTTTCTTTCTCGTCAGTAGCTTCATTGCCTTTTATGCCACAGTGGCCATGTACCCAGCATAGGATGATCACTTGCTTAGCACTATAAGCTGAGCATAGCAATGTATACAGCTCATTCAATACAGTTGTCGCAGAAACGAGACGAGACAGCTGCGTTCGATGCGACCGAAATCAAGATTCCTGTTTTTTTTATTGCTTTTTGTAGCGCGCGCGCCTTCGGAGCCCGCCGTCTTCTTCTTTCTCGTCTTGTCCTCTCCCATGAGTTTCAACAGCTTCCGGCCGCGAAAGTTTTCTTCTCATCATTGGAAGCAGCCTTCAGGTGTGTAAATATGCTGTACAGGTCTCCGAACGAGTCTTCCTTTCGTTTTTAAGAGACAGGAGCGCGGCTTCGCATCGACTCCTGAATATGCTTCACTGACCTTAGCCAGGTTCCAGAGGATCTAGGAGTGCGTGCGCTGATCAAAACGACATCTCCTTGGTTCACTGTCATTTCTTGCTTTCTTGCGTTACACTGCTCTCTCAGTTCTTTCAGAGATTTCCTGCTCCATCTTTCCCCCAATATTTCATGCTTTTTTTTTGTTTATTTCTCCACGTTTCTTCTATGCTGACCTTTTTTTCACCTTCGGTTATGTCTTTAATCCTATGCTTTCCACCTATTATATCAGCCGGCACAATAGGTAGAGGCTCATCCGGTTCGCTATATACATAGGTCAATGGTCTGTTATTAAGGATAGCTTAAGCTTCAGTTGTTATTGTTTGCATCTCTTCTCTTGATAAGTCTTTTTTCCAATAACTTTCCTCATTGCTGATTTCATGCTTCGTACCATCCTTTCATAAAAGCCTCCCCACCAAGGCGCTTGTTCTGCGATGTACTTCCATTTGATTTGATCTCCTTGGCTTGCTCTTTTGGAGACTTCTTCCTGTAGTTCTTTAATCATACAATTGATGTCTCTGTTGGCCTTCTTGAACGTCCTTGCGTTGTCACTGTAAATGTTGCAACATAACCCTCTTCTCTCTGTAAATCTTCGGAATGCATGTAAGAATGCTTCTCTTATCGTGTTGTCCACAATTTCGAGATGCACAGCTCGTGTAGTAGCACATACAAACCTTGCGACATACTGTGTTGCAGTGCTTTTTATCGCGTCTTTTATAAGTAACGGACCCGCGAAATCCACACCGATCACTTCAAATGGTTGTCGCTCGTTGACTCTGTCAGCAGGAAGTGGGGCTGTTTCTTGGTGCAGCGGTCTGGCGTCAAATCGTTGGCACTTCAGACATCCATGAATTATCTTCTTCACCAGCTGTCTTCCTTGTATTATCCAGTGCTTAGATAATGTGACGCTTATTCCTCCATGCAGCGTGAATTGATGAATTTGGTGTACCAGCAGTTCTCGTTTCAGACTCTCTCTCAGCCCCTCAACGTTTTCCGTGTGCTCTGACTTGAGCGACTGGATCTCGGCAGCGTGCTTGGCGTCCAGGCTCCGCTCGATGTTTTCCCGCTCCTGGTCATTCTCCAGCCTTTTCGAACCAAGCATGTCAGCGTACTGCTCCACTTCGTGCTTCAGTAGAAGTAGCTCTTCGTCTTTCAACTTCACTTCTTCCTGGTACTGCTCCTGGTTTGCAAGCAGTTCCTCCAGCTGTCTCCTATGGTCGACTTCGGTCCCTCGGAGCTCCTCCTGAAGATTCTGCAGTGTAGACTCGTACTCGGCACGAACAGTCTCCACTTCATCTTTCAGCCTAGACTTCTCCTTAGAGACATACTCATATTCGGTGCGTGCCGCTTTCGCCTCTCGTCGCAACGTCGCATTCTCTTCTGCAAGTCGTCTAATTGCAGTGCTTGGGTTAACCGCCGAGTCCGAGCTGGCCCTTGAGATGATCTCTGCAAGCTCTACGATTTCGTCCCTTTCTTTGTTGAGGGAATCAAGTGCACTGCGGAGTGACTCTGTCTTTTTCTGCTCTTGCTCGAGGGCAGAGGACAGTTTTTGGACCTCTTCACCGTGTTTGTTGATAAGCTCTGCCATTTCGGCAGAAGCCTTCGCCTGTTGTTCGTTGGCAGACCGGCTAAGAGCCTGCTCCTTTTCCCGCAGGCTGCAACAGAGGACGTCCAGCTCTTCCGTCAGGCGCCGCCGCTCGTCAGCTAGCCTTGCTTCCGCAGTTTTCTCCAGCTGCGCCATTTCTTCCCGATGCTTGCTCAGCAGCTCCTTGGTACGTACCACCTGCTCAGAGAGGAGTGCCGTTTTCTCCCGAGAATGCTACTCCTCGAGGCTTGCCTTGGTGTCCAGCAGAACACGACAATAACATGACTGCATTCTACCTTCTGCTAAAGCAACTGCAGTCTGCAGAAAAACACTTGATGAGAGGTTCATAAACTGGCAAGTAGATGTGTTCTCTTCCTGATTTTCAATTTCACCAGGAGTAGATGCTGTACACTGTGATGTCAGTTCTTTGCTTCGGCACATAGACGTCACGTGCCATGTTTTACACATCTCGCACTTAATTTTTGCCTTACACATTTTAGCAGTATGGCGAGGCCTGGTACAGCAGAAACGTCTGCTTTCTTTGGCGAGTCCGCAATAACCCAGGTTCGAATCCTGGCCACGGCACCATGTCGCAGAAACGAGACGAGACAGCTGCGTTCGACGCGAACGAAATCAAGATTCTTTTTTGATTGCTTTTAGTAGTGCGCGCGCCTTTGGAGCCCGCCGTCTTCCTCTTTCTCGTCTTGTCCGCTCCCATGAGTTTCAACAACAGTGTTTTTATGTCTTCGCACCTTCATTAGGGCTCGGACTACGCTCAATGAGTCTGTGAACACAATAGCCCTAGTGTGATTCGTTTGCTTGATGTGCTTTACTGCAGAGAGTATTGCATATGCTTCAGCTGTAAGAATACATGTATGTGGGTTCAATGTACCGGATATTAAAAATATGCTGGTCCCAGTGCTGCGTAAGCAACGCCAGAAGGAGGCTTAGTTTATAATTTGTACATCTTGAAGGGAGCGCAAGACGACAAGACAAAAAGCAGCGCTGAACTCACAACTAACTTTATTAGAAGGCATACACAAACTTAAGTACTACAACCTATACCCACATGCTCTCCCATCAATGGCATCATTATCAGGGCCAGTTACTTTCTTAACAAAACGTCGCTTTAAGCATTCAAGCACAAAAGTAACTGGAACGCCAATGCATTTCTCCGCAACGTTCTGGAATTAATATTTCGAAACAGGTGTCATTCTGAGAATTCATTCCAAGTGGACCCGCCTTGCGAACTCCACGGTTAGAATTTGTGAATTGCAATATGGGACATAATGTAACTGGTTAAAAAGTTAATCAGTGAATCTTTGGTAATTAGTCGAATATGCATTCATTTTTTTTTTGCAAGTAGTGTCGGCCACTTCCAGTAGACAACCTTATGAACTAAAATTGTGCTGGCTGTCATGAGTAACCTTTAGGAATTTTCGAGAAAGTGTTCGCTGAAACACCCCATACGTATAACGCACGTGCAAGTACCCAAGTTATTCAATAGTAATCCGGAGTCCCCCCCATACGGCATGCCTCATAATCATGTCGCAGTTTTGGCACTCAGAACATTAGGATTCCTTTCTTTTTTTGTCTTTCCTATCGCTAAGAATGCTTCGTCTTTCGGGTCAAACGGCGCCTTTTGTGTATTGTGGAAAGATGATTTACTAATAAATCTCAGTTTAGATCTGTCAATGTATAAACCCTGTTTGTCCACGCTGTGGCAGCAGTGCATTCATGACCCCAGAAAACTTCCGGTCATCCATTTTTGGCAGTTAAGTTAGCCAAGAAAACGGAAGTATTTTGTCGTATACTGTAGGCACATATTTTTCATGTGTTCAGATATAAAGAAAGTGCACCATGCGTCGATTTCATGTATGGGCTTTTTTTGTTGCACTCAACAATAAAATTCCCTTGTCGAACATTCCAACTTTACAGCAAAACTAATGCCAGCTGGAGGGTTCTGTAAATTTATAGGCTATTGTAACTTGTGTTGTTGCAGAGGGCTTAACTGGAAGTCTTCTGGGAAGCCTGTTTGTAAGCATAAAAAGGGTCTATAGCATCTTTGAACACAGAAAAAAGCAGGTAGCCTTCTGCACAGCGTTTTAGTGTTGCTTCTGAGTCCGCGCTATCCTTTGCGACGGGTAGCATTCAAGATCTGCGATAAAACAGACGGAAATGAATGGCTTTGAAACGCATTCGACAGGTCAGGGGCTGCAGTACGCCGACAACCGTTCAAAGCCATTCTTTCAGAGTAAGCAGAGTACGAGAAGTCACCTGACCAGGCTAATCACGGTTGAACCTATTTGTCGCGGTACCTTCGTTTAATTGAAGGCCGTTTCGATTAGCTGTGCGCCTGCTTCCTCATTTCAGTTATCGGGGACCACTGCAAAGGAAGATGGTGGGAGGATGGAAAAGGGAGTGGGCCACGTCTATTCTCCCCGAAAGCCGGTCGTGCAAAACTTGGTGGCGCTCGCCGACGCGCAAAACGCAATCACATCACGCGTCGCGTCCGGGTTAGTGTCCCGTAGAAAATAAGGCCGTGTACGGGCCATTACGGGAAGCGCTTACATTTATAGCGCTGTAAATTATCGCGCGAAAGTTTCTCGACGCCAACGTTGAGGCCGCCGACTTTCGTAAGATGATTGATTCTTCACGCTGCCCAGTTCCGCGGCACCGCAGCACCACGAAAGCGCCTGGCGAAGTGCAGGCATCGACTTCCGGCTCGCCCTCGGCGCTTTAAGTGCGAGTCATGAACGGCGCGCCGTCTATCGCTCTTCGTCAAGAGCGTGCGAGACGTCTAGAGGACGTGTTGACGATGGCGCGTTAATGGGAACGCGTTGTTTAGGAGGGCCAGAGAGTGCTAGCCGAGTAGATCGCTAAAGAAATTAAAAAAGAACGGTGAGGTATGCCAGGGAACTCGCAACGAGAGGTTGCGCAACGGGCATGGTTTAAGTTTCGTATAGCTTGGTAATTCGGTAGACAAGTGGATTGCAAATACTCGTCGAAATTTGTGCGCGCCGATAATGTGTCTAAGCTGTAATCCTTTGTGGCCGGTTATTGCTCCGTCACTTTGATGGCATTTGGTGGATGTAATGCTGATTACGTGTCAATCGGCATCTTTAATAACTGTGAAAGATCTTACTGAAATAGAAAAGTAGCTGCCGATATATGAGTTAATATGAGCGCCCTCCGAGTCTGCTGGCGCATTGTGTCAACGATAAATACACGAGTGTAAGCATTTCGCAACACCTCGACATCCGCTAGCAGGAAATGCCTCTATGTTGGCTTCGTTTGGATTCCACAGGAGAACAGTTCGTCAGGATTCATTAGAGATGAAGACCGATATTAAGGCAGCCGGGGTAGCACAAAAAGAATATGGAAAGCAGTAGGTGGCGTTCCAAAATCTGTGCTCACTGTCGGATCCTTCCGTTACGGAATTTTTGTGAAATCGGGTCCCTGGTTCTCGCTAACACAATGCGGGCGACAGTATTAAAGAATTGAGAGAGAAGAAAAGGAGGGAAAGCAGAGAGGATGGTGTCGTCGGAAAAGTGAAGAGTGACTTTCCGTCTAAGTCCCTCTTCTAGTTTTCACATCACGCTGAATGTCTAAAATTTGTTCGTCAGTGTTTTCAAGGCCAGTGTCACCTAAGTGTTCGGTATCGTCGTCTCGGGAAGTCAAAGGTAGTGAGAGAAGCGGCGGCTGCGGCGTCCAACCCGGCAGAGATCGAAAGCACGTTTTCGTTGTTCTTGCTACCTTCATAAATTAAGGGTCGTGCCCACTATCGGGCATTCTGAAGAATTCTTCGTGGTCGTGGTTTTTTTTTTTCTCGTGCTGTCTTCCTCGTCATTGTGATAGGCGCTGTGGTTGCAAATGGCGCCACTGCATACTAATTAGGCATCCCACGTTATTTGCATTTCTGGTTAGTAAAGCAAAAAGTCGACGCAATGCTGCGCGACGACATCATCCAGCCATCGAAAAGCCCGTGGGCGTCTCCTGTAGTCTCGGTGAAGAAGTGCAGCAGATCCGACGAGTTAGAATATATATACAGCGAAGCTTTGTGTGAGCGCCTAAAAAAGCCGAAATACGAGTTTTTGTTCATTTAATGTAGGCACAACGTGACATGGAAGCCTTTATCGGGCATTGTAGAGAGGCCAACCCAATGCTGCCTCCGCGGATGCGCGAAGGTGAGCTTTCTGGTTCCTTTTTTTGCTTTCACCCGCATGCATGCCCGCCGCCGCCGCTGCCGCTGATGGATGGATGGAGCGTCCCCTTTGGAAAGGGGCGCACCAAGCTCTTGTTATTGCGTAATGTCCTACCTATGTTAAATAAAGAAAGAAAAAGAAAACCCAACCCCACGAAGAATCCCCATAATCAAACTTTCTTCACTCCTATCTGCTAACTCGTGACGTGGATGAGAAGCAGCTCTTAAACTCATCGATGAGCTCAAGAAGGCTGCTGCATTCCACGGGCGATAAGGTGGGACTGATGTCAACCACAACAGGAGCAGGCATAACCACGGTGGACGTCGCGTGCTCCACTGAGAGGCAGTCCTGTATTGAGGTAAATTCGTCGAAGTAAGCAACAGCCGTGCCTTTAACAATGTGCCGACATTCTCTGGTAAAATTCGTCAGCAGGAGTTCAGCATGTCCGTCGTGTACGTTAATTACGGCCCTGGCAATGGAAATCCCTTGGCTCACTACCAGTGCGTCGATGTGTTCAGCGACGCCAATCCCGGTGTTCAAGTTGTCGCAGATTACAGGTACGAGGGAACAGCTTCGCGGGGGAAGCGTGACGTTGTCGTCGGTGATACGTAAGCGGGGTCGCTGGTGTTCCGCGGGGTCGACGTTGTCTGAGCTCGTAGAAAATGTGACGACGAGGTCACGGACATTAATCACTGCACCGTACTCTCTCAAGAAATCCATCCCCATTATAAGTTTCTTACAACACTCAAAGAGAATGACGAGGGTGGCGACAAAGGTTGCACCGGCGATTACTATCCTGGCTGTGCATTTTCCAATCGGCGTGATCAACTGGCCGCCGGCAGTTCTGATGTTGGGCCCGGTCCACGGCGTCTTCACTTTTCTCAGCCTATCGGCCAGCTTTTTTACTTATTATCGAAAAATGCGAACCAGTGTCGACGAGAGCGGCCACTTGGTGGCCGTCAATGCAAACGAAAAGATTGGCGCTGATGGCGTCGGTTACAGGGGGTGTGGTTGGAGTCGTCGGAGTTGTAGAGTCGTCGATCGTCGGAGATGGGGGCTCTTGGATATCTAGCCGGTTTGCAACCTCACCTCCGGAGGTCGCTGCGTCTAGTTTCCCCGGCGCAGGCTAGGGGACCGGCCCCTAGAGGCGTCAGAAAAATCGCGACGGGTCGGTGGGGTGTAACGAGCCGCGGAAGGGGAACGCAATCGAGGCGTCGTTGAACCTTCTGGCCAAAAGTTTGTAGAATTTCCGTCGCAGCTACGTGCAGCATCAGACACAGGGTAATTGCAGTTGGGAAATCTTGCATACCCAGCGCGCCGTAGTGGCACGCGCGGTTAACATGTCCTGCTTCGCCGCAATGAAAGCAGAGCGGCCGGTGGTCAGCGGTGCGCCACAAATCGGTCTTTCGAAGCGGGTAGCCGGCAGGGGATTCACCGTAGAAACTAGGCGCAGCGATCGACTGGCGGCGATGCGGCATAGTTGGCGGCGGCTGTGACTGTCGAAAACAGGGCGTCGGGGGTGGTGGTGATGGCTGCGTCGTAGTGGTCAACGGTGTCAGCAGCATCGAAGTGGCGGGAGGTGGACGACAGACAGCTTCCGCGTAGGTTAATCGTCGCGGCACCGCCTGCCAGTCGGGCGACGAAAAGGCCTCTCGAACTTCCTCCCGAAGGATATCAGCGACAGAAGCCACCGCTGGTGCCATGGGAGAGATACCGAGCTGCCGGATCTCCTCTCGCACAATCTCTCGGATTACTTCACGCAGATACGTGCTGCAGCTCTCAGGTACAATTGAAGCATTCACCGGCGAGCTCTTGCGGTCATATTGGTGGTACCGTTGCTGTAGTGCCCGTTTTATAGCGGTAGCCTCCTTGGTAAATTCAGCCACTGTCGTCGGTGGGTTGCTCACGAGCCCGGCAAACAGTTCCTCCTTCACTCCGCGCAAGAGATAGCGCAACTTCTTTTATTCGGCCATCTCAGGGTCTGCTCTGCGAAAAAGGCGGGCCATATCTTCTGCAAACATGGCAACGCTCTCGTTTAGTTTTTGAATACGGGATTCGAGAAGGCGCTGCGCGTTGTCTCTTCTGTCGCTACTAGTGAATGTGTCTAGCAGTTGGGTGCGGAAGGCATCCCACGTGGTTAAGCTTCTCTCCCGGTTCACGAACCACGTCCGCGCACTGTCTTGAAGCGCGAAATAGACATTAGACAGCTTTTGCTGGGAGCCCCAGTCATTATAACTGGCGACACGCTCAAATTGGTCCAGCCAATCTTGGACATCTTCAAAAGCGTCGCCATGGAAACTTTCTGGTATCTTAGGATTCTGCAGCGTCACCTGCAATGGAGTTGCAGTAGCCCTGGCGGAAGTAGGTAGACGCGTTCCAGCAGGGTCCTGCAAAGGGTTGAACTCGGGCGTCAGGCCTAGCAGGCGGCGACTGTATCGGTGAACAGGAGTTTCGACGAACGCAGGTGATTCCGCGAAGGGGTGCCGATCATGAGGCAATCCTACCCAGCCCCTCCATCAGTGTCACAGCCTAGTAGGAGACGGGAAGGAAGGAACGAAATCAACTTTAATCGGGTCCTGCAGGCCACGAGAGCTTTGGGCTCTCATGGAGTGGGCGTCTCCCACGACGGAACTGGGAGGTTGAGTTTCCTGGCGGCGTCGTGGACCTGCTGGACGGCCCAGAGTTGGGGAGCGAGTTCTTCGCTCCGGATTGCTTTTTCAAACTTCCACTTGTCCGGTTCGGAGTTTATGCGAGCTTTCGAGCATGGCCAGAGTAAATGATATACGTTAAGGGATGTACTGCAATTGGTCCAATAAGACTTGAAAGCCGGTGTCGCGGACTTGTACAAGCACTTTATCAGAGCAGTCAACGCGACGTCGTTGTCGTCTCTGTTTTTCAACTCGCGCGCTACTTCAGCGTCGTTCTCATCGCCTGGCACATACCCGCGGCGACCATATAGGATGAGGCAATATTAAGCAGGTAGTCTGGAACTGTACAACAACATATCCAAGACGAAGATAGAATCAAAATGCAAGGGGACACGACAGTAAATTACATACGAAAAATAACAGCAGGATCTTTCCAAGGCAATGACGAGGTCGTACTTGAGAAAAAAAGAGCGTGAAAGAGAACCAGATCGAAAAGGAGCTAGTGCTGACAAATTTCAACTGGAAGAAAGCAGATGAGAGAATTCGTAAGCGCACAGCCACAGGGCTGGACGAGGTTCTGGTTAGGCTGATCAGTGAACTAGGACCAAAAAGTAAGGAAGCTCTGTTGAAAGAAGCAGAAGAGACCTTAAAAGATAGAAGAATACCAGACAGTTGGCGACAAAGTAGAATGAATTTAGTTTATAGAGGTAAGGGGGACAAAGATAGAATTCACTCATATAAACCGTTGACTATTACACCGGTAATATACAGGTTAGCAATGCAGGCAATCAAATTAAATCTGCAAGCATGGACAGAGAATAATTGCATTCTGGGAGAACTTCAGAATGGTGAAAAAGAAAGACGGCAGCCTACGCTTCTGCGTCGACTATCGAAAACTCAACCGGATCACAAAGAAAGACGTTTATCCGCTACCGCGTATCGACGATTCACTGGACAGGCTACGAAACGCACATTACTTTTCGTCGATGGACTTGAAAAGCGGCTACTGGGAAATAGAAGTTGATGAGCGAGATGGTGAGAAGACCGCTTTTGTGACGCCCGACGAACTTTATGAATTTCAGGTGCTCCTCTTCGGTTTGTGTTCTGCGCCAGCAACGTTTCAACGACTAATGGACACGGTACTCTGAGGCCTCAAATGGCAAACCTGTCTGGTGTACCTCGACGACGTGATTGTTTTCTCCGTCACGTTCGAGGAACACTTACACAGACTAAAGACGGTCTTTGAAGCAATACGCTCAGCTGGTTTAACTTTGAAACCTGAAAAGTGTCATTTTGGTTTTGAAGAACTTCAATTTCTCGGTCACGTTGTTAGTCGTGAGGGTGTCCGACCTGACCCTGATAAAATCTCTGCCGTCGCTGATTTCCCAACGTCATCAGATAAAAAGACAGTGCGACGTTTTCTAGGCCTTTGCGCCTACTACCGATGGTTTATCGCGGAATTTTCGCGTATCGCTTGGCCATTGACACATCTTACCAGAGAAGATGTCCCCTTGGTGTGGGGTGAAGACCAGCAACGGGCTTTTGATGACCTACGGCAACGGCTGCAGACGCCTCCCGTGCTCGCACACTTTGACGAAGACGCCCCTACGATTCTTCATACCAACGCTAGTAATGTCGGCCTTGGCGCAGTGCTTGTACAGCGGCAGGACGGGGCCGAAAGAGTGATTCCTTACGCCAGCAGGACGCTATCAAGAACGGAGGCTAACTACTCTACTACATAAAAAGAATGTCTCGCACTGGTGTGGGCCGTCTTGAAATTTCGGCCATAATTGTGTGGTCGGTGTTTCACTGTTGTCAGTGCTCATCATGCACTTTGCGGGCTGACTAATTTAAAAGATCCAGCTGGTCGGCTTGAGCGCTGGAGTCTTCGGCTCCAAGAGTTCGACTTCACTGTTGTGTGCGAATCGGGGAAACGACACACCGACGCCGACTGCCTTTCTCAGTCTCCTGTTGAGACTGCAGTGCACGGCGATGATGACGCGGCTTTTCTAGGCGTGCTAGATACTGTCGCCGTTTCACGCCACCAGCGCGAGGACGCAGAACTGGTTCCTCTTTTTGATTACTTAGAGGAAAGAACAGGCAGCGTGCCGAGGTTATTCGCCAGAGGGCTGCCTTCATTCTGCTTACGCCACGACGTTCTGTATAAAAAGAACTTTTCACCTAGTGGCAGCAGCTACTTACTCGTCATTCCCGCATCTCTTCGCGACGAAGTCCTACATGCCTGTCACAACAAGCCGACCGCTGGTCACTTAGGCTACACTCGGACATTGGCAAGAATTAGGCTAAAGTACTATTGGCCGAGACTTGCGTCGATCGTGAAACGTTACATACAGACATGCCTGGATTGCCAGCGCCGCAAAGCCCTACCCGGCAAGCCAGCTGGACTGCTGCATCCTGTTCAGACACCGCAAGCACCGTTCGAGCAAATTGGCATGGACCTTTTAGGTCCGTTTCCACTGTCTACAGCCGGAAATAGATGGAGAATCGTCGTCACAGATTACCTTACTCGATACGCCGAAACAGGTGCTATCCAACGTGGAACAGCAGCCGAAGCAGCGCGATTTTTCATCGAAGCCGTCGTCCTAAGGCATGGCGCTCCCGCAGTGGTCATAACAGACAGAGGAGCTGCGTTCACGGCTGCGCTTCTGGATGCCGTTTTGCGACTAAGTGGTACCACTCACCGAAAGACCACGGCTTATCATCCCCAAACCAATGGCCTGACCAAACGTTTGAATAAGACTCTGGCAGACATGATGAGTATGTACATCGACGTCGACCACAGGAACTGGGACGAGATTTCGCCATATGTTACATTTGCGTATAACACGGCTCGCCAAGAGACCACACGCGTGGCACCTTTCAACCTCGTTTACGGCCGGGAAGTGACAACAATGTTGGACACAATGCTGCCACACGAGTGCGGTCACGGCGAGACTGGTGCCGAGGAGTTTACGCAACGCGCAGAGGAAGCCAGGCAGCTAGCGCGTTTCCGAATCCAAGAACAACAGGAATACGATGCCTGACACTACAATCTTCGACACAGACCCGTCACATACAATGTCAGTGACCAGGTGTGGGTCAGGACTCCTTTTCGTCGGCGGGGGCTGTCTGAGAAGCTCCTGCGAAGATGCTTCGGCCCGTACACAGTTCTGCGCCGCATCAGCGATGTGAATTATGAAGTTGTCCCCGACAGTCATAACTGCTCCAAACGCCGGCGGCATCTGCCCGAGGTTGTGCACGTGCTTCGTATGAAGCGATACTTTTCGTCATGACCTCAACTTTGCACCGCCTGTGCGCAGCCTTCGGAGATGGGTGCATGGGGACGATACCTTTTTTTCCAAGGAGGGTCAAATGCCACCGCGATGAGAACGACGCTGAAGTAGCGCGCGAGTTGAAAAACAGAGACGACAACGACGTCCCGTTCACTGCTCTGATAAAGTGCTTTTACACGTCCTCGACACCGGCTTTCCCGACTCCTACTAGGCTGTGACAATAGATTTATGTGGTTCCAAAATATTCCAGGTGCACCCTTCTTTTTCTCAAGTGTTTCTGACAGCCAACGTTCACTTTCATCTTTTATCTTTACTTGAGCCAATATTTCAACCATAGATTTTCTCCCCGGTATATTTCTCCTTTTCTTGCCATTTCATCCTGCGGCAACTGCGCTTTTTTTGGTCTTCCTGTGCTCTCTGGATGCTTTCTGTCGTTCGGCAATCGCTTCTCGTATCTCTCTGTTCCACCAGCTTTTCGGTTCCTTTTTTTTTCTTTCCAACCAGCATGTTGCTTCTCTTTCTGTGTTTCTGTCGTAATTACACTTAGAAGCTCACTATATTCCCACTATTTGCTTGCCCATTTGCCAAGTTCTTTCTCGACTCTTGCGACTATATTTGCTATTTGTCCAGCGTTTAAACTTGTATTGGCCATTTTGCGCTCCTTGCTTTCTTTCCCAACTACATATCCCATTTTCAAAATGATGGGTTTATGGTCAATTCCTATGCGGATATGCCCTTCCTCGTCAATGACGATTTTTCTCAAACTAATCAAATTCCTTTTGCCATCAGACAGTAATGAATTGTCGATTGCCGGTTTCCCTCTTCCCACGTGGTCTCCCCGTCACACTTAGGCCCTGCATTCACGATAGTGAGGTTATGTTGCTCACAAGGATCTAGCATTGACTTCCCATTGTTGTCGGTATAGCCAATTAGATCCTGTATGGGGGCATTCATGCACCTGATAGGATAATTTTGGCATCATTTCCGAAAGCCTTAATATCAGCACTTAGGCATTCCACTAACTCTTGTTTGTTCTCTATGCAATTGTTTCCGGTCCACAAATATGTTACGCCTAGCTAAGTTTTCTCTCGACTCATCGTACATGATAACCAAAGATGCTCATGACATTTTGAATTTACTCTGTCCCATTTGGCTCCCTGATGGATGCCCATTCCGACTCCCCCTCCCTTTCTTTCCGACTTCGTTCTGTTGCACCCTTTGTAAACATAATTCTCAATCACTGGCGGCGCTTCTGACTCTATAAGGTGCGTTTCTGTAACGGCATACGCCCCTATTTGTTCTCTATTTAACTGCTCCTCAGTCTCTACCCACTATTCCGTTCTTCAGCCACGCTACATGTTCATGTAGCCCATTGCATGGCGAGCTCACTTTCTTGTTTTCTTTTTCCTTTTTCTGTCACTGACGGCGACGCTATTCTGAGGTTCCCCTAGAGGACTTTCTTCTTCATTACTATCTACTCTGACCTCCTGAGCACCTGTGGGCCCCTAAAAGAGCTCCCGCGCGACCAGTAAGTCACCAGCCCACTTGTCGTCCAAGCCTGTGATTGAAGTAGATGCCGTCTCATTGAAAACCACCATAGCTCCTCACTTCCCTGTTTACTTCTACAACCTCGGAGCCTTTCTCTCGGCTCATCGTCCATATAGCCTCATTAGCAGCCACAACGGCTCTTTGTACGTGACTGTTACGTACAGGCACCTCCTGCACCATACAGGCCACGTTCTGCGCGCAAGTCGTCTACTCCCGGATGGATGGATGGATGGATGGATATTATGAGCGTCCCCTTTGGAACGGGGCGGTGGGTTGCGCCACCAAGCTCTTGCTACTATACTGCCTAATATCCTACCTAGGGTAAACAATGAAAAAAGAAAAAGAAACACTATGAACTACCACGCCCAAATTTTCTGATCCCCTATTGCGAACTGTGCTTTTGTACGCCTCCGTCTTTTGTCGTTTCCCTACTTTTCTTCTACCAATCCTCCAGTCGCCTCTTACTAATGTCTATTGCGGACATGTTTGCTTTACCACTGCTCCCTCTGAACCCAAGGGCTTCAAGGAGGCCAGTGGTGCTTAAATCGACCGCTGGGTAGACGTCGTCACATTCTAATAAAACATGCTCCGTAGTTTCCCTAGCTTTACCGCAGCAAGCACATGCTTCTTCTTCGTTCTTATATCTCGCTTTATAGGTGCGTGTTCTAAGGCATCCCGATCTCGCTTCGAAAAGTAATGAGCTTCCCTTTGAGTTATCATAAATGGTTTCTTTCCTGATTTCGTTTTTTCCTCTTAAGTAGTTACACATGGCAGGTTCCTTTTCCACTGCCGCCACCCATGAGATTATTTCAGCCTCTCTGAATTTCCGCTTGACCTTCTTTGTTGCTGTGTTGTCCACCCTACAGGCCGCCTACTTGCTGGTAAGCTTCCTAGTTCTTTTCCTCCATTGTGAATCAATGTTTTTTCCTGTACAGATACCTGAACACTCTCCCAGCCCATTTACTTTCTTCCATATTCTTCAGCCATTCTTCATACTCAATTTTACTGCGAGCTTCCCTCACTTCGAAACTAGTCCAGCCCATATCGCCCTGCACAGCTTCATTTGTAGTCTTCCCGTGAGCGCCCAATGCGAGGCGACCCACTGACCTTTGGTTCGCGTCGAATCCTGATTGTACCCCTGATTTGTAGCAAACAACCGCATTTCCAAAAGTAAGTCCTGGAACCATTACACCTTTCCACATACCTCGGAGGACCTCGTACCTATTGTATCTCCATAGCGCTCTGTGCATCATTATGGCTGCATTTCTCTTCCCCTTTACCGTTATGGTTTTTTCCTGTGTTTCCATATATCCATTACCTTCATTTATCCATATACCAAGGTATTCATATTCTGTTACCTGAGCTATTTCTTGGCCCTGTATCTCCACTGTCTGTTCACTGTTTTCATTGAATACCATAACACCTGATTTTCTAATACTAAATTTCAAACCTCAATTGTTGCCTTCCTGTCCACAGATATTAGCCAGACGTTGCAAATCACTTTGCTTGTTAGCTAGCAACACAATGTCGTCCTCATAAAATAAACCTGGAAGTTGCTTCTCCATTACTGTACCCGCCGGTTTGTATGAGATATTAAACCCGATATTACTTCCTTCTAGCGCCCTCTCCATCCTCACCATGTACATCATAAACAGCAGCGGGGATAAAGAGCACCCCTGCCTCAGTCCCTTGTTGATATGAACTTTCTCCTCGCTCCTCATCCCTTCCCATTCAACGCAAACGGTATTTTCTAGATAAATCTCTCTCAAAAGCTGTAGACAATCGTTACCTAAGCCTTCCCCTTCCAGAATCTCCCACAAAATGTTGCGGTCTACGTTGTCGTAGGCTCCTGTAATGTCTAAAAAGGCCACATACAACGTTGTGCTTTCTGCTTTTGATATTTCAATACACTGAGTAAGAACAAACAAGTTATCATCCAAACGTCTACCTATTCTGAAGCCATTCTGAATCTCTCCCAAAATGCCATTATTCTCTGCCCATGCTTGAAGCTTTAATTTGATTGCCTGCATTGCTAGCCTGTATATTACCGATGTAATGGCCAACGGTCTATACGAGTGAATTCTGTCTTTCTTCCCTTTACCTTTGTAAATTAAATTCATTCTAGTTTGTCGCCAACTGTCGGGTATTCGTCTATGTTTTAAAGTTTTTTCCACTGCTTTCACCAGAGCTTCCTTACTCTTTGGTCCTAGTTCATTTATCAGCCAAACGGGAACCTCGTCTAGCCCTGTGGCTGTGCGCTTAGGAATTTTCTCTTCCGCTTTCTTCCAGTTTAAATTTGTCAGCACCAGCTCCTTTTCCCCTTGGGTCTCTTTCATGCTGTTTTTTTCATCGACTACAACCTCGTCATTGCCTTGGAAAGATTCGGCTGTTGCTTTTCGGATGTAATTTATTGCCGCTTCTCCTTCCAGTCTGTTTTCATCTTCGTCTAGGATATGTTGCTGTATTGTTGTTGACTTCCTGCCTAGTAATTTTATGTAGTTCTAAAATATTCTAGGTGCGGCCTTCTTTTTCTCACGTATTTCTCACAACCAACGTTCACTTTCACCTTTTAATTTTGCTTGCACCAGTATTTGAACCATAGACTTTTTCTCCCGGTATATTTCCCATTTGCTGGTTACTTCATCCTGTGGCAAATGCGCCTTCTTTGCCTGCCTGTGCTCTCGAGATGCTTTCTGTCGTTCGGCGATCGCTTCTCGTATCTCCCTGTTTCACCAGCTTTTCGGTTTCTTTTTTCCTTTCCAACGAACATGTTGTTTCTCTTTCCGTATTTCTGTCATTATTACACTTAGAAGCTCACCATGTTCCCACTCTTTACTTGGCCATTTGCCAAGTTCTTCCTCAACTCTAGTGACTGTATTTGCTATTTGTTCAGCGTTCAAATTTGGACTGGCCATTTTGCTCTCATTGCTCTCTTTCCCAACTACATATCCCATTTTCAAAATGATGCGTTTATGGTCGCTCTTTAACTGTTAAACCCTTCCTTATCGATGACCATTTCTCTCAACTTATCATGAATTCCTTCTGTCATCAGACAGTAATCAATGGTCGATTGCCAGTTTCCCATTTCCCACGTGATCTGTCCTTCACACTTAGGCCCTGTATTCACGATCACAAGGTTATGTTGCTCACAAAGGTCCAGCATTGACTTCCCGTTATTGTCGGTATAGCCATCTAAATCCTGTATGTGGGCATTCATGTCACCTAATAGGACAATTTCAGCACCACTCCCGAAACCCTTAATATCAGCACTTATGCATTCCACTAACGTTTTATTCTTCTCTGCGCAATTTTTTCCGGTCCACAAATACGTAACGCCCAGCCAAGTTTCTTTCCCACTCATTGTGCCTGATAACCAAAGATGCTCTTGACATTGTGAATTTACTCTTTACCATTTGGCTCTCTGATTGATGAGCGTTCCGACTCCTCCTCCCTTTCTTTCCGACTTAGTTCTGTTGCACCCTTCCCAAACATAATTTTCAATAACTGGCGGCTCTTCTGAGTCTCTAAGGTGCGTTTCTGTAACCGCATACACCCCTATTTGTTCTCTGTGTAACTGCTCCTCAATCTCTGCCCACTTTTCCTTTCTTCTGCCGCCCTGCATGTTTATGTAGCCTATTGCATGGCAAGCTCTTTTTCTTGTTTTCCTCCTTTTTCTGTTATCGACGGCGATGCTCTTCTGATGTTCCCCTAGGGGACCTCCTTCATTACTATCTACTCTGACCTCCTGAGCGCCCGCGGGCCCCCTAAAAAAGCAACAGCGCGACCACCAAGTCGCCAGCCCACTTCTCGTGCTAGCCTGTAATTGAAGTGGATCCCGTCTCGCTTAAAACCACCACAACTTCTCACTCCCTTGTTTACTTCGACAACCTCGAAGCCTTTCTCTTGGCTCATTTTCCATATTGCCTCATTAGCAGCCACTACGGCTCTTTGTATATGACTGTCACGCACAGGCTCCTCCGGCACCGTGCACACCACGATCTGCACCTGAGGGGATAGCTCACGCAAGTCGTCCACCCCCTTCGCCAAGCGCTGTGCTAGTTCTGGTCCTTTCCTGTTTAGGACGTCATTTAGCCCACCTGCTACTAAGACGAGGTTGCGCACGTGGGCATTTTCCGTGAGCTTTTCTTTTGCTCGCTTCATGACAGAACCCAGTGTGCGCCCTGGAAATTTCCCTACCGCCACTCTTTTGTCGCCTTTCACCCTCTCCACAATTGCTTTTGAGCACCCAGCCAGGTTTGCATCGCCAGCGATAATCACCCTTTCACTCTCTCCTACCTCTCCCTGCTTTCCTTTGTCCTTTTCCGCGTGATTCGGACTCGACAAGGGGCATTGTCCCCTGGGCTCCTGCTTTTTCCGCGTAGTGGTCTCAAGGTAGGTGCCGCTCTTTCCACCCTGCCTGCGTTCCACGTATTTCTCTGACCCTCCCTCGCCTGTCGCGTCGGGGGTCTGCGTTCCATTGTCACTCACATTCTCGGTCACAATGGTGGCCCTGTTCAGCTTTTCCTCGGCTGCTTCAAGTCTCTTTTCAACTACCTTCCGTGCCTCACGCTCCCTGTTTAGCTCATTTTTGAGCTCTTGCACCTGTTTGACAAGCTCTTCCTGGAAAGCCTCCATTTTCTGCAGCCTAGTATCGACATCACATTGTGTGCCGGTTGATTCGGCGCCCTCTCCATTCTCACCCGTCTCCTCATCTGCCTTGAGGGACGCCCCCCCCCCACCTTACTGCCTACTTTACCGACTTTCTTGCCATGTTTTGCACGGCTTTTTGCAAATACTATAATACTATATCAATGCAGAGCACGTGCCTTTTAGCAAAAGCCGATACGCACAGGATCCAAATCCTCAAAATGCCGCAAAACAACTCTCACCACTGTTTCAAAAACAATCAATGTCGCGGAGACCGAAGGTTTGACACGCTCTCGCACGCGCTCAACCACGCGGCCACGCTCTCATTTTTCTACCAAACACGCACAGTCAAGCCACTAATAGCTATTTGTCTCGCCACTTTCAAGCTACTATTTAAAGACTACAAACACTCAACGTCCCACCCGGCTGCACGTGTTGGAACACGTGGCACGAAAGGACGCTCTGCAAAATCATCCTGCAAACGAAATGTACACGAAGCACACCCGCGCACCCGAAATACGAGAGACAAAAAAAAAGGAAAGAAAAGGAAAACCTCCCATCATCATCATCATCATCAGCCTAGTTACGCCCACTGCAGGGCAAAGGCCTCTCCCATACTTCTTCAACTACCCCGGTCATGTACTAATTGTGGCCATGTTGTCCCTGCAAACGTCTTAATGTCATCCGCCCACCTAACTTTCTGCCGCCCCCTACTACGCTTCCCTTCCCTTGGAATCCAGTCCGTAACCCTTAATGACCATCGGTTATCTTCCCTCCTCATTACATGTCCGGCCCATGCCCATTTCATTTCTTGATTTCAACTAAGATGTCATTTACCCGCGTTTGTTCCCTCACCCAATCTGCTCTTTTCTTATCCCTTAACGTTACACCTATCATTCTTCTTTCCATAGCTCGTTGCGTCATCCTCAATTTCAGCAGAACCCTTTTCGTAAGCCTCCAGGTTTCTGCCCCGTAGGTGAGTACTGGTAAGACACAGCTGTTATACACTTTCCTCTTGAGGGATAGTGGCAACCTGCTGTTCATGATTTGAAAATGCCTGCCAAACGCACCCCAGCCCATTCTTATTCTTCTGGTTATTTCAGTCTCATGATCCGGATCCGTGGTCACTACCTGCCCTAAGTAGATGTATTCCCTTACCACTTCCAGTGCCTCGCTACCTATCGTAAACTGCTGTTCTCTTCCGAGACTGTTAAACATTACTTTAGTTTTCTGTAGATTAATTTTCAGACCCACCCTTCTGCTTTGCCTCTCCAGGTCAGTGAGCATGCATTGCAATTGGTCTCCTGAGTTACTAAGCAAGGCAATATCATCAGCGAATCGCAAGTTGCTAAGGTATTCTCCATCACTTTTATCCCCAATTCTTCCCACTCCAGCTCTCTGAATACCTCCTGTAAACATGCTGTGAATAGCATTGGAAATATCGTATCTCCCTTTCTGACGCCTTTCTTTATTGGGATTTTGTTGCTTTCTTTGTGGAGGATTACGGTGGCTGTGGAACCGCTATAGATATCTTCCAGTATCTTTACATATGGCTCATCTACACCCTGATTCCGTAGTGCCTTCATGACTGCTGAGGTTTCGACTGAATCAAATGCTTTTTCGTAATCAATGAAGGCTATATATAAGGGTTGGTTATATACCGCACATTTCTCTATCACCTGATTGATAGTGTGAATATGGTCTATCCAAACCTCCCAATTACTATTTAAATGCAAAAAACCAGCAAATAAAAACAGAAGCAAGCTCAAAGCATGCACAAAAACTTATGATTTCGTCTTCGCCACGGAGCCCCGAAAAGCACGTCCATTCGCCACAAAATCCAAACAGTTATCCCCTGCGCGATGGCGAGCGCCGTCTGGTGGTGGTTCAAGGAACCCAGCGGTGAGCGGGGCGCGCATCCTCCACTGTGACTGGTTGGCCTATTCGGCTAGAGAACAGCCACGCACCACACATAATCACAAAAACACGGCGAGGGTTACAAAGAAATGCTTCGGTTTTAAAAATATGAAGAAGCAACCCGATGGCTATCCCATAAGGCATTCAGCGCGCTTTCGGAGGTGGTTGCCTGTGGCACTACGTTGCTGTATGCGTTATAGGTGGCCCTCCCCTTACCTTCGTGCCTTACCCGCATGCTAATGCAAACCGGCACTTCTAGCGCCACATCCTGAAGGACCAGTTTGGAACACCGTGCAGCGTCGGCGATCAGAGGCGCAGCGTCTCAATGACCGCGTCTCAAAACGCTAGCCGTCACGAGTAACGAATGCTAGAACACTCCCCTTAGCGCTGTGCCGCCTTGCGGAACCGCCGTGTGATACCGCATGGTGGTACCGACCACGATGAGATTTTTATGCTGTTTTATGACTCTCCTATCTTCGGAATTCGCCCGCGAAAACGGTTAAACGCAAGAAATCACTAGTTCCCAAACAAAGCTAAGGGCTTTAAGCATCCTTTCGCAGATGTATGCCAATATTGGCAACTGACTCATCAAAGACAGGCAAGCTGTGTAATCGAGGTCTCGCAATCTTCGGAGCAATAAGCGCCTTCTTTTTGGGCCTTCCTTATAATCAAGGAGTTCCTTACTATAACGCCTAGAGGGAAATCTGGCGCTACTGCGCTATTGTGTGCATTGGAATGCCGGGATGTGTTCCGATACTCGTCAAAGTAGACAGCTTCGCATAGACAGCATCAAAGTCAGAAACGATGCAGGCTACTTTCTTGTCCAAACAAGATAGCCGCTGAGCAGGATGCTTGGAAAGCCGACAGGAAGGTTGTCTGTGCACAAAAAAACGTAGACGCGCTATCATACGCCCTTAATGTAAGCTATAGTATCGTGTTTTTCATAGGTTTGCAGGTGCAAAAACTTAAAATACAGAAATAATGTGTGCTTCCCTCAACTTTGTTTTTTTGTCTCCGCGAGGTGGGGTCACATCGCAGAAGCGTCTTCTGTACGTCATCCAGACGTCTAGAAACACGTTCCATTACATGGCCTCGAAGCTGTCTCGGCTGTCTCCTTGGCTGTCTACGTAGACTGCCTCCGATGCTGGCCACAGTTGGAACACCCCCCGGTATACGGTGACTTCGGATTGGTATCGCTCTCGTACACACTGAATACACGCCTGGCTCACACCGTTCCCTTTGTCACAGTGATTCATTTTCTACCAAAACAGCACTTAAAGAGCTGCTTTAGCTTTATTATGGCCCAAAAACATGTTTTCTTTAATTATAAGGACTTACATGAAACGTAAAACCGTTATATGAAACGTAACACGTATCAGCGGACTGCTAAAGTTTCAGGACAGACGAAAAAATTTGCGCTCGCTTAGGCACAGTGTATCTGTACTTGCCTTTCTTCGCTTGACTATGCATTGCAGATGAGTAAACTTTACGGAAAAATGCCATACGGGTAAATGAAAACCTTTTATGACGATTTTATTTTAAGAATGCGATGTCTGTATAGCCATATCCACGTTTTAGACGATGCCTCGCACATGTTCGCACAGCACCAGCCAACCACAAGCCTCGCACTCCCGAATACCGTCATTCCCATGACGGCACAGCGCTCGTTCGAAAACTGCCTTAGACGGTGGAGCCAAATTTCCCTCTAGGTAAAAAAAAAAAAAAAATACTCGCAGTCCCGCCCGTAAGGTGAAGTACCGATTACGATAGCAAATTAGTAGATAGCTGTATGAATTAAGGATAGTAGTTTTATCGGCCGCATAAACTTGTAAACATTCGCTTACTAACTGAAGTAACAATGAGAAGATGTGTAAGCGTGACTCAACGAGGACGTAGAAAGAAACACACACAGAGATAACGCTGTTTTTATGTGTCTGCTTCTTTCTACATCCTTGTTCAGTTGCGCTTACACATTCTATCATGGATTCAAACCAACTAGCGCGCCAGTGTGTTTTGACTAGATTAACCAGCACGGCGTCACGCGCCGCGCCCTCAGGTAAACATGAACACATCTCGCTCGATGACAGCGGAAACTGTCTGTGAAAGCACTGGAGTTAGGAATTGCGGCAACAGCCGCGAGCCAATTGACCTCAGTGCATCTGTCTTTTGAATGCGAACGAAACGTCGAAAGCACAGCGCATACGAAGCTAGCACAAGCCAGAGTGCAGAGTGCACTACGCGCGC